>NC_028645.1:82538678-82641884 GCF_001406875.1 Solanum pennellii
CTACATCTACGTGTCGGTTCGTGACACCCGTCCCACTAATTCTACGTGTCGGTTCGTGACACCCGTCCCACTGATTCTACGTGTCGGTTCGTGACACCTGTTCCACTAATCTCATCACTTTAGTTCATCAAGCCTTCTTTTATGCCAAGGCATCATCAATCTCATTAACAAGGTAGATTAGGGTTTCTTTCAAGATTAAGATTCAATAGCTTCATCATGCTTATTTTATCACAATTGTATAATCACATTCATACAAGCATACAATTAAGCATATAGAAGGGTTTACAATACTACCCAATACATATCATTCGCTATTAAGAGTTTACTACGAATAGCATAAAAACCATAACCTACCTCCACCGGAGAATTGTGATCAAGCAAGCAAATTCCCCAAAGCTTTGTTTCCTCTTCGTTTCTCCCCTTTCTCGTTCGATTCTCTCTCTCTCTCTGTTCTTTTCTATTTTTCTTATTCAAACCCTCTTTCTTTTACCCTAATTAGCATATAATTAAGTATAAAAGATGGCAATAATAACCCACTAATTAACTCAAGGTTACCTCTTTTAACCCCCAAGTAATTAGACTTATTAACATTAACCCACTACTTTATAATTATAAGCAGGAATAGTCCAAAACGCCCCTTAATTATTTAACAGAAATCCGACCCAGCCTGGGATTACGCAGCCTGTGACGGCCCGTCGCGCCTGCGACGGTCCGTCCTGCTGCTCCGTCACAGAGTTCAGAGACTGCATTCACTGAATGGCCTGTGACGGTCCGTCGTGCCCACGACGTTCCGTCCTGCCATTCCGTCGTGACGTTCAGAGAGTCGATCTCAGTACCCAAATTTTCAGGTTCTAAGTGTTTTGGAACGAGACCCCCTCGACGGTCCGTCGTGCCCATGACGGTCCGTCGTGGGATCCGTCGTCTCAGCCAGTTTTTCCAGAAATAAAATCTGCTGCTCAAAACGACTAAACAGGTCGTTACAATCATACATTTAAACAACACTAAAAGATAGATTATGTGGTTTTAAATTAACAAAACAAAATTTGCGCCACATTTAATAATAATTTGACTTTTTACTCTCTTTTTTCTGAAATTTCACACTTCTGTGTGCTAAATTCTAACCATTCTTTAAAAAGGGTTTCTGTTTTGGGAACTTGAGGCTGAGCTGCAGTTAGTGTGAAGTGAAAAATGGAGGGACTATTTTTTGTGGATCTTGAAGGCAAAACTTATAATTGCAAATTCTTCAAAACCCAATCAATCGTGATATCAAATATGAGAGTCAACAACAAGAGGAATATCTATTATGTTATAACTTATAAAGTAAAAGTTAATATACAAAAATTATTTTAAAAAATAAAATGTAGTTGTTCTTTTCACAGTTTAACGTGGAATACAAGCGCAAAGCACGTGTGCTTAAATGACAAGAAAAATATACAATAAATAACGTCTACAAGGTAATATTAATGAGATATACTGCAATAATATTCTGTGCAAAGTTAATTATTCAAATCTTCGCTTAAATAAACGATTTTATTTACTATAAGATATTTTTTTTGAATTGATAATCATGTGCAATGCACGTGTCGAAACTACAAAATATACGCCACATGTAATAATAAGTCAGTTTTTTACTCTCTCTTTTCTTATATTCGAAACTACTGTGGGCTAAATTTTAAAACCATTCTTTATAAAAGAATTTCAGTTTTGGAAATTTGAGGCTGAGATGCAGTTCGTGTGAAGTGAAAATGGAGGGACTATTTTGGTGGATCTTGAAGGCAAAACTTATAATTGCAAATTATGCAAATCTAAATCAATTGTGAAATCAAATATGAGAGTCAACAACATGAAGAATATCTATTATGTTATAACTTATAAAGTAAAAATTAATTTACAAAAAAATAATTTTAGGAAATAAAATGTAGTTGTTCTCTTCACATGTTCATATGACATCTACACAATTTAACGTGAAATACAAATGCAAAGGACGTGTGCTTAGATGGCAAGAAAAATATACAACAAATAACGTCTACGAGGTAATATTAGTGAGATACACTGTAATAATATTTTGTGCAAAGTTATTTATTCAAATCTTCGCTTAAATAAACGATTTTATTTACTATAAGAAATATTTTTTTGAATTGGTAATCATGTGCAACGCTTGTGTCGAATATGCGCCACATGTAATAATAAGTCGATTTTTTACTCTCTTTTTTTAAAAAAAATTGACACTTATGTAGGCTAAATTCTAAAACCTTTCTTTAAAAAGGGTTTCAGTTTTGGGAACTTGAGGCCGAGCAACAGTTCGTGTGAAGTGAAAAATGAAGGGACTATTTTTGGTGGATCTTGGAGGCAAAACTTATAATTGCAAATTCTGCAAAACCCAATCAATCGTGAAATCTGTTAACAACAAGAATATCTATTATGTTATAACTTATAAAGTAAGAATTAATATACAAAAAAAATAATTTTAATAAATAAAATGTAGTTGTTCTCTTAACATGTTCATATGACATTTACACAATTTAACGAGGAATACAAGTGCAAAGCACGCGTGCTTAGATAACAAGAAAAATATACAACAAATAATATCTACAAGGTAATATTAGTGAGATATACTGCAATAAACGATTTTGTGCAAAGTTAATTATTCAAAATCTTTGCTTAAATATATGATTTTATTTGCTATAAGATATATTTTTTGAATTGGTAATCAAGTGTAACACACGTGTTGAAAAACTAGTCCACTAAAATATTAATAGCTCTTTTTCATATATAACAACACAAAAAGATAGAATTATGTGGTTTTAAATTATTAAAACAAAATTTGCGCCACATGTAATAATAAGTCGGTTTTTTACTCTCTTTTTTCTTAAATTTGACACTTATGTGGGCTAAATTCTAAAACCTTTCTTTAAAAAGAGTTTTCGGTTTGGGAGCTTGAGGTTGAGCTGCAATTCGTGTGAAGTGAAAAATGGAGAGACTATTTTTGGTGGATCTTGAAGGCAAAACTTATAATTGCAAATTCTGCAAAACCTAATATATCGTGAAATCAAATATGAGTGAACAACAAGAAAAATAATTTTTAAAAATAAAATATATTTGTTCTCTTCACATGTTTATATGACATCTACACAATTTAACGTAGAATGCAAGTGCAAAGCACGTGTGCTTAGATTACAAGAAAAATATACAACAAATAACGTCTACGAGGTAATATTAGAGAGATATACTGCAATAAAATTTTGTGCAAAGTTAATTATTACAATCTTCCTTAATTAAACGATTTTATTTACTATAAGAAATATTTTTTGAATTGGTAATCACGTGCAACACTTGTGTCGAAAAATATGAAGGTGAATCAATTTTTTCAATCACAAAAAATCTATGAATTGTAATTAGTCAAACTATTGTTATGTTTAATAATTTGGCCTCAAATAATTGTTGTTTATAAATTTTGGGTTAGTTTGGGCACAATTAGGGGTATCAATATGGTCCAAAATTGATGGCCCATCTTATGTTAAACCCTAACCCTAGTTGTTTCCCCCCATCTTATATAAAACTCTAACTCTAGCAACAAGCAGCCGCAATACATATCAAAATGCATAAAACAATACCATTCCCATGATACTAAAATTTTCTGTGAAATCACTTCTAAAATTCAAATGCGTTTGTAAATCAGGTCCAAATGTTTTTGTAAATTAGGTTGTTCTTCAATTAAAGATGAAAAAATCATCGATCTTTGTCGAGATGTATGAAAAAGTGATTTAAATAGACAAAAATTGTTGGTGTCTTTGTTCTGCAAGAAGGATGATCCTTACTCCTCCTCCTTTGTAGACGCAGTACTTCAACATGATTCTGTTGTTTCTTTTGTTAAGGTGATTCCTTGAATTAATTTAGTAACTTTCTGTGAATTATTTCTAAGGTTCAAATGCATTTGCAAATCAGGGTTCAAACGTGTTTGCAAATCATGGTGCTCTTTAATTAAAGATGTCAAATTCATCGATCTTCGTCGAGATCTATGCAAAAGTGATATAAATACACAAAAATTGCTGGTGTCTTTGTTTTGCAAGAAGAATGATCCTTACTACTACTACTCCGTAGAGGCAAAGCACGTGTGCTTAGATGACAAGAAAAATATACAACAAATAACGTCTACAAGGTAATATTAGTGAGATGTACTGCAATAATGTTTTGTGCAAAATTAATTATTCAAATCATCGCTTAAATAAATGATTTTATTAACTATAAGAAATATTTTTTGAATTGGTAATCACGTGCAACGCACGTGTCGAAAAACTAGTCCACTAAAATATTAATAGCTCTTTTTCATACATTTAAACAACACAAAAAGATAGAATTATGTGGTTTTAAATTATCAAAACAAAATTTGCGCCACATGTAATAATAAGTCGATTTTTTACTCTCTTTTTTCTTAAATTTGATACTTATGTGGGCTAAATTCAAAAATCTTTCTTTAAAAATGGTTTCAGTTTTGAAAACTTGAGGCTGAGCTGCAGTTTTTCGTGAAATGAAATATGGAGAGACTAATTTTGGTGGATCCTGAAGGCAAAACTTAAAATTGCAAATTCTGCAAAATCCAATCAATCGTGAAAACAAATATGAGAGTCAACAATATGAAGAATATCTATTAAGTTATAAATTATAAAGCAAAAATTAATATACAAAAAATTAATTTTAAAAAATAAAATGTAGTTGTTCTCTTCGCATCTTTATATGACATCTACATAATTGAACGTGGAATACAAGTGCAAAGCAGGCGTGCTTAGATAACAAGAAAAATATACAACAAATAATATCTACAAGGTAATATTAGTGAGATATACTGCAATAAACGATTTTGTGCAAAGTTAATTATTCGAATCTTTGCTTAAATATACGATTTTATTTGCTTTAAGAAATATTTTTTGAATTGGTAATCACGTGCAACACACGTGTCGAAAAATTAATCATGTAAAATATTAATAGCTCTTTTTCATATGTTTAAACAACACTAAAAGATAGATTATGTAGTTTTAAATTATCAAAACAAAATATGCGCCACATGTGATAATAATTCAATTTTTTACTCTCTTTTTTCTTAAATTTGACACTTATGTAGGCTAAATTCTAAAACATTTCTTTAAAAAAGGTTTCAGTTTTGGGAAGTTGAGGTTGAGTTGCAGTTCGTGTGAAGAGAAAAAAATGGATGGACTATTTTTTGTGGATCTTGAAGGCAAAACTTATAATTGCAAATTCTGCAAAACCCAATATATCGTGAAAACAAATATGAGTGAACAACATGAAGAATATTTATTATGGTATAATTTATGAAGTAAAACTTAATTTACAAAAAAATAATTTTAAAAAATAAAATTCAGTTGTTCTCTTCGCATGTTCATATGACATCTACACAATTTAATGTGAAATACAAGTGCATAGCACATGTGCTTAGATGACAAGAATAATATACAAAAAATAACGTCTACAAGGTAATATTAGTGATATATACTGCAATAATATTTTGTGCAAAGTCAATTATTCAAATCTTCGCTTAAATAAACTATTTTATTTATTATAACATATATTTTTTGAATTGGTAATCACGTGCAACGCACGTGTCGAAAAACTAGTCCAGTAAAATATTAATAACTTTTTTTCATATATTTAAACAACACAAAAAGATAGGATTATGTGGTTTTAAATTATCAAAACAAAATTTGCACCACATGTAATAATAAGTTGATTTTTTACTCTCTTTTTTCTTAAATTTGACAATTATGTGGCTAAAATTCTAAAATCTTTCTTTAAAAAGGGTTTCAGTTTTGAGAACGTGAGGTTGAGCTGCAGTATGTGTGAAGTGAAAGATGGAGGGACCAATTTTTGTGGATCTTGAAGGCAAAACTTATAATTGCAAATTCTGCAAAACCTAATCAATCGTGAAAACAAATATGAGAGTCAACAACATGAAGAATATCTATTATGGTATAATTTATAAAGTAAAAATTAATATACAAAAAAATAATTTTAAAACATAAAATGTAGTTGTTCTCTTTATATGTTCATATGACATCTACACAATTTAACATGGAATACAAGTGCAAAGCACGTGTGCTTAGATGACAAGAAAAATATACAACAAATAACGTCTACGAGGTAATATTAGTGAGATATACTACAATAATATTTTTAGCAAAGTTAATTATTCAAATTATCGCTTAAATAAATGATTTTATTTACTATAACATCTATTTTTTGAATTGGCGTTGCACGTGTCGAAAAACTAGTCCATCAAAATATTAATAGCTCTTTTTTATACATTTAAACAACACAAAAATATAGGATTATGTGGTTTTAAATTATCAAAACAAAATTTGTGCTACATGTAATAATAAGTCGGTTTTTATTCTCTTTTTTCATAAATTTGACACTTATGTGGGCTTAATTCTAAAATCTTTCTTTAAAAAGGGTTTCAGTTTTGGGAATTTGAGGCTGAGCTGCAGCTTGTGTGAAGTGAAAGATGGAGGGACCAATTTTTATGGATCTTGAAGGCAAAACTTATAATTGCAAATTCTGCAAAACCCAATCAATCGTGAAAACAAATATGAGAGTCAATAACATGAAGAATATCTATTATGTTATAACTTATGAAGTATAAATTAATATACAAAAAAAAATTAAAAAATAAAATGTAGTTGTTCTCTTTATATGTTCATATAACATCTACACAATTTAATGTGGAATACAAATGCAAAGCACATGTGCTTAGATGACAAGAAAAATATACAACAAATAACGTCTACAAGGTAATATTAGTGAAATATACTGCAATAAATGATTTTGTGCAAAATTAATTATTTAAATTTTCGCTTAAATAAACGATTTTATTTACTATAACATATATTTTTTGAATTGGTAATCACGTGCAACGCACGTATCGAAAAACTAGTCCGATAAAATATTAATAGCTCTTTTTCATACATTTAAATAACACTAAAAGATAGATTATGTGGTTTTAAATTATCAAAACAAAATCTGCAGCATATGTAATAATAAGTCAATTTTTTACTCTTTTTTTTCTTAAATTTGACACTTATGTGGGCTAAATTCTAAAACCGTTCTTTAAAAGGGGTTTCAGTTTTGGGAACTTGCGGCTGAGGTGCAATGTGAAAAATGGTGGGATTATTTTTGGTGGATCTTGAAGGCAAAACTTATAATTGCAAATTCTGCAAAACCCAATCAATCGTGAAATCAAATATGAGCGAACAACAAGAATAAAATCTATTATGTTATAACTTATAAAGTAAAAATTAATATACAAAAAAAATTTTAAAAATAAAATGTATTTGTTCTCTCCACATGTTCATATGACATCTACACAATTTAACGTGAAATACAAGTGCAAAGCACGTGTGCTTAGATTACAACAAAAATATACAACAAATAACGTCTACGAGGTAAAATTAGTGAGATATACTGTAATAAACGATTTTGTGCAAAGTCAATTATTCAAATCTTCGTTTAAATAAATGATTTTATTTACTATAACACATATTTTTTGAATTGATAATCACGTGCAACGCACGTGTCGAAAAACTAGTTCAATAAGATATTAATAGCTCTTTTTCATAAATTTAAACAACACTAAAAGATAGATTATGCTGTTTTAAATTAACATAACAAAATTTGCGCCACATGTAATAATAAGTCGGGTTTTTACTCTTTTTCTGAAATTTGACAATTATGTGCGCTAAATTCTAATACTTTTCTTTAAAAAGCGTTTCAGTTTTGGGAACTTGAGGTTGAGTTGCATTTCGTGTGTAGTGAAAAATGGAGGGACTATTTTTAGTGGATCTTGAAGGCAAAACTTATAATTGCACATTCTGCAAAACTCAATGAATCGTGAAATCAAATATGAGAGTCAACAACAAGAAGAACATCTATTATGTTATAGCTTATAAAGTAAAAAATAATATATAAAAAAATAATTCTAAAAAATAAAATGTAGTTGTTTTCTTCGCAATGTTCATATGACATCTACACAATTTAACGTGGAATACAAGTTCAAAGCACGTGTGCTTAGATGACAAGAAAAATATACAACAAATAATGTTTACGAGGTAATATTAGTGAGATATAACGTATTACATGATTAGACCTTTTCTAATTGAAATAATTATATATTATAGGGATAATGCACAAGTACCCCCTCAACCTATACCCGAAATCTCAATGACACACTCATACTATATAAAGATCCTATTACACCCCTGAACTTATTTTATTAATAATTTTCTACCCCTTTTCGGCCTACGTGGCACTATCTTGTGGGCCCAACGCTGATTGATTTTTTTTTCAAACTAGTGTCACGTAGGCCCCAAAGGGTAGAAAATTACGTCTAAAATAAGTTCAGGGGGGTAATAGGACCTTAGTATAGTATAAGTGTGTCTCTGGGATTTCGGGCATAGGTTGAGGGGGTACTAGTGCATTTTCCCTATATTATATTGCATTTAACTAATAAAATTTTTCGTTGACCATCTGCAATAATATTTTGTGCAAAGTTAATTATTTAAATCTTCGCTTAATTAAGCGATTTTATGTACTATAACATATATATTTTTGAATTGATAATCATGTGCAATGCACGTGTCGAAAAAACTAGTCCAATGAAATATTGATAGTTCTTTTTTATATATTTAAATAGCACTAAAAGATAGTATTATGTGGCTTTGAAGTTTAACAAAACAAAATATACACTACATGTAATAATAAGCTACTTTATTTATTATAACATATATTTTTTGAATTGTTAATCACGTGCAATGCACGTGTCAAAAAATTAATCCAATAAAATATTGATAGCTCTATTTTATACATTTAAACATCATTAAAAGATAGGATTAGGTGTCTTCGAAGTTTAACAAAACAAAATTTGCCTCGCATATAATAATAAACGATTTTCTTTATTATAACATATATTTTCTTAATTGGTAATGAAGTGCAACACACGTGTCAGAAGAATTAATCCAATAAAATAGTGATTGCTATTTTTTATACATTTAAACAATACTAAAATATATGATTAGGTTTCTTGAAAGTTTAACAAAATAAAATTTGCGCCACTTGTAATAATAAGCAACTTTATTTGTTATTACATATATTTTCTGAATTGGTAATCGCGTGCAATATATGTGTCGAAAAATTAGTCCAATAAAATATTAATACCTCTTTATTATTCATTTAAAGAGCACCAAAAGATAAAATTAGGTGGCTTTGAATTAACAAAATAAAATTTGCACCACATATAATAATAAATCGGTTTCTACTTTATTTAATTATGGAATTTGACACTTCATTTTTGTGTGCTAAATTCTAAAACCATAAACCCCCTCAATAAACCTTTGTTCTTTTCATCTTCTCTTCGAAAAGGATTTCAGATTTTGAAATGTATTTTTCTTTTATAGTAAATATTCCTATATAATCCTTTAATCAAAAGTAGGATGATACTTGGTGATCTTTTACGTGCATTGTCAATCCCATTAAACCTCTAGACAAAGATAGTAATCAAATTAACAGCTTCCCCTTAGATAATTCTATAATATAGTAATTCTTTAAATAGAAACTCATTTAAAATATATTTTATATTTACATATATATCCAAACTAAGGTTTCAGTTAAATTTATTGTTTTTCCTTTTTTAATTTATGTAGAACACTTAGAATTTCGAGGTTCAATTTTTTAAATTTAGATCGTAAATTCAAAAACATTAGCTTTTGAAATAGAATATATATTTAAAAGAATAATATAATACAATAATTATCAATGTCATATAAATTGAAGCAGAGAAAAACAGCCAAACCCTGGCATTCCTTCTGAACACCCTTTCCACTAGGCCAAAAGCCTCTATTAATGAGGTAGTGCAAAATGAATTATATATTTGTATTTAATAAATTTTTACTTACCTTATTAGTGAAATTTTTCAATGAAGGATGGTCACGTGCACACTCTTATCAAGCTGTAGTTTCGACCCTGATTACAAACCATGAAAAATATGAAGGTGAATCAAAATAAAAAAGAAAATATTTTTTTCAATCAGTATTTTCTTTGTTTATGTCTTTTTATTTTAGGTTATGATTATTGTCATTTATAATTTTTATTTATGTTATTTTTAAATATACAAATTTGTATCAACATCACGTGTCAATTGAGCAAAAGGGATGTGTATATATTAACATGTCCTTGGGGAAAAAAAGATTTACCGTAACCAATCAAATTTCCATTTACCAACTGACAGTAAAATTTGTTAGAGTCAAGCCTAGAGTTGATAGTAAGTAAGACATTAAATTATTTCGATTTTTTGAATTTTATATTTAAGTTATTAGGGTATGAATTTTCAATCTGAATTATTATCAATAGTTTTTTAATTAAAAGTTAAAATACACCTCAATAATAAAATAGTGTTCAATTTTATGATTTAATTTCATTGATATAGTGTGTTTGTTAAGTTGTTTAAGAATAATATTGTTGAAATCGATAAAAACTAAAGGTATAACTTTTGAATTAATATTTGTGGCTAATGATAAATTTATTACATAATTTTTAGGGAAAAACATCAATTATATAGTAGTTTTACATTTTTCGCTTTATGAGTTTGAATTAAATCAGAGAGTCTGAACTATATTTAGCAATATTTCAAAACATAATGGGTAATGCATTGAGCTACTTCAGACTCTTGACAAATTATTAACATACCGCCCTAAAATTCATCAACTCCGGAATCAAAATTTTGTTTTATTTCCAATGATTATATATGATTTTTTTTGGGTGGACAAATTTTCATGTATGAGGTTTTTATTTTGCTATTAGTTTTGAAGGTATAAAGTTATAATCTTTTATGTGTATGTCAAGTTATTTTCTTCTTCATAGTTTCAACCTGCTATTTTGTGTGATTCTCTTTAGTTTTCTTATTTTGTCTATATACATTTGAGGGAAGAAATTGAGTTATGAGATTTTCGTCATTTATATTAGATATATATGATATTAGATTAGTTTTTATAAACTATCTACACAAAATTTTCTTTATTATTATAAACTATATACTAGTGTAATATATTCTATAAACTATCCCTATAGATTTCTAGTATGAATATTTTCAATTTCTTCATTGTTTTTTCAGTATAATTTGGTTTTCCCCTCACTTTCTTACTTCCCCTTCTATTATAAAATACTTAATTTAGCTATTAAAAGTAAACTTCTTGATACATATATCTATTCTTTTTGTGAATGTTGTTGATTGTATGCAATTTTTTATTGAATGTATTTATCCTTGTATACACTCATTTGTTTCTTTTGTTTGTATTTTTAGTTTATATATATGTGAATATAACAAGTTCAAGCGAACAAATCACAATGTATTCAGAAAATTTTTATATGTTAATAAAACTAGATTGAATGAATAGATACACAAAATATAGAGCGAAGAAATACCATCTAAAATAATATCTATGAGTTGTAATTAGTCAAACTATTGTTATGTTTGATAATTAGGCCTCAAATTATTGTTGTTTATGAATTTTGGGCTTAGTTTGGGCACAACTAAGGGTGTCAATATGGTCCAAAATTGATGGCCCATCTTATGTTAAACCCTAACCCTAGTTGTTTCCCCCCAATCTTATATAAAACTCTAACTCTAGCAACAAGCAGCCGCAATACATATCAAAATGCATAAAACTATACAATTCCCATGATATCATCATTGATGTACTACTAAAACTTGTGAAATCACTTCTAAGGTTCAAAAGCGTTTGCAAATCAGGGTGTTCTTTAATTGAACATGACAAATTCATCAATCTTTGTCAAGATCTATGCAATTGAACATGACAAATTCATCAATCTTTGTCAAGATCTATGCAAAAGTGATATAAATAGATAAATTGTTGGCGCTTTTGCAAATCAGGGTGTTCTTTAATTGAAGATGACAAATTCATCAATCTTCGTCAAGATCTATGAAAAAGTGATACAAATAGATAAATATTGTTGGTGTCTTTGTGTTGCAACAAGGATGATCCTTATTACTACTCCTCCGTAGACGCTTCACTTGGACATGATTTTGTTGTTTCTCTTGTTGAGGTAATCCCCTGAATCAACTATGATCAAATTTATTAACTTTCTGTGAAATCACATCTAAGGTTCAAATATGTTTGCGAATCAGGGTGCTCTTTAATTAAAGATGACAAATTCATAAATCTTCGTCAAGATCTATGCAAAACAAAAATTGTTGGTGTCTTTGTTTTGCAACAAGGATGATCCTTACTACTCCTCCGTAGACGCTCCACTTCAACATGATTTCGTTGTTTCTTCTTGAGGTAATCCCCTGAATCAACTATGATCAATTTATTAACATTATGTGAAATCACTTCTAAGGTTCAAATGCATTTGCAAATCAGGGTCTTCTTTAATTGAAGATAGCAAATTCATCAATCTTTATCAAGATCTATGCAAAAGTGATATAAATAGACAAAAATTGTTGGTGTCTTTGTTTTGCAACAAGGATGATCCTTGCTACTACTACTCCGTTGACGCTCCACTTCAACATGATTATGTTGTTTCTCCTGTTGAGGTAATCCCCCTTGAATCAACTATGATCAATTTTAGCAAGGTATGTATTATTTCTTGCAATGGAATAATACTTTTCATAGAAAGATTTTGCGCCGCTCACTAAATTCAGTGGTTAATGAGATTTGTAAATCGAATGTTCCTATTTGGAGAAGAATCAACAAAATAGATAATTACATAAAGACATATCCAAGTAAAGTATAAAAGAATTTTTCCTTTTTGATGAAGTTATTTTATGGAATCCAACTACTAGAAAATTTTTTTAAAAAAAACCTTAGTCTAATTTTTTTTTCTAATCCTTAGACATTATGGAATTGAATTTAGGTTTTACAATTCAATAAACCATAGTTTTGAATATAATATGGAAACAATACTTCCTGAATAGCATTAAATCATTTTCTCTCTGACTTTTTACTTTTTAGGGATTAAGCTAGGGAAATGTTTTTTTGATTCAGAAGAACTAATAAAACTTATTTTATTTAAATGATTGATTCCTGGTAGAGCTATCAAAAAGGATTGGCCCAGCCTAGCGGGCCCAAGCTTCGCATGTCAAGAAATTTGAAGGGCTAGGGCAGGCCGGCCCTTCATTTGCAAGGACCTAAAAATGTTCAACCCAACCCAACCCCAGAAGGGCCGAGGGTTGGGGCGGACTAGCTGTTCTTTTTTTCTTTTCAAATTTATAATTTTATAACATTAAGAAAATGAGAAGATTTTCAAATCAAATATGATGAATAATGTTGTTTCAATAACACAAGCAAAAAATTTAGTGTAATTAGCATGTATCTTGCATTACCAAATATGCTAGCGAGATAAGAGAATGACAAGTAAGATGGGAGGGAAGCGAGGGTGAGAGATTTGTGTATGTATCCTAGACACATGAGAATCTACTCGGATAGAGTGTACTTAGAAAAAATTAACTTAATTTTGAGTCCATATATATTGAGATACATGTATCTGAATGTACTAAAATTTGTTTGTGTGCATTGAAGTAACTAGATTATATATTATTGATATTATTGTAAGTTACCCTTAAATAAAAGAATGGGCTGAACCCGACCCGACCTTAATCAAGTCTCAAGGACCAAGGACTTATATAGGTCGGACTTATAAGCCCTAATTTTAAATGAGCTTGAATAATTCTATTCCAACCCTATCCCAATAACGGGTTGGGTCGGGTCGGACCCAGCCTATTTGACAGCTCTAATTTCTGATATCGGAGGCTCAAGAAGAGAGGCAACAAAATCGTATTGAAGTGTAGCGTTTATATAGCAGCAATAGTCGTCCCTGTGTCAAATAGACGACCATGCATAAAAATATTATGACGATTTACGTTACGTCTAGACATATCGTGGTGATGCTTGATGAATTAGAGATTTTCATAAAAATTAATGAGAGTCATGATTTTGCAAACGTGAATCGTAAAAGCGATTTGACCGAAAGTCTTAGAAGTATATTGATGGTGATATCATTAGGCATTTCAAAGATCTTTGGATTTAGTAATTGCTTGGTTTTGGATAGTGTTTTGAGTTTGAATTTTTCTTATTCTATAAGAGGGAGTATCTAAGCTCTTCTCTCTCAACATATTTATTTCTTCACTAAGGTAATCTTGTCATTTAATGTGTTTCATGAGGATAACGATCATCATTTCACGAGCATATGGTTGCAAGTAGAAAGTTCTTCTAAGACTTGTAGTCGAATCGCTTTTACGATTCAAATGCATTTGCAAATTATGACGCTATTTAATGGAAGATTCCTAATTCATCAAGCATCATCATGATATGTTTGAAAGTGATGTGAATCGTCATAAAATTTTAAATAATTAACTTCAAAGTCATAAATATTAAAATCAACTGTTATATTAATTTATTTTGAACTGTGCAAGATCCGTGAGAGTCAAGTGTTTACGTGTAAGAAATAAAAATAAAAAGCACATTCATAAAATAAAAATACAAAATTATTAAAATTTTTGTATATATACAACTTTAACATAATAGATCTGAATTGTAATCAAGTAAATTGTATTTAATAATAGATAACGCCTCAAACTATTATTATTTCTAAAACTATAAGCTAAATTTGGGCATAACTAGAGGTATCAAATATGATCCAAAAATAGATGGTCCGCCCAAAATGTAGGCCCACACTCATACTTTATCATATGAGTAAAAATAAGGAAAAATTACATAAATTGATATATTTTAATAAATAATTACTGATTTTAGCAATACTTTTTATTTATTACCATTTATAGCAATCATATGTTAAATTTATCATATGTATTAAAAGTGAATTATGTATGTAATATATATGAATTATAATTATTTTTTAAATATATTATGTTTGTTTGGTAAAAATTTGACACATTGTATTATAAGTGAATTAAAATGTGTAATAAATAAATTATTTATTATTAAAATTTGTATTATATATGAATAAAGAATTGTTCTTTGTAATATGAATTAAACTTGTATTATAAATGAATTAAAAGTGATCAAGTGAAAAAGAAATATTATTGCTATAAATGATAAATATTTTGTTATTATAGTATATTTATGTAAGTTTCCCTAAAAATAAGTATATGCTCACACTAGTTATAACAATTCATTTAAATCATATTCACAAATGTGTGGGGAAAAAGAGAGAGAGATTAGTAGTAGTTTATCCTTAATTTTTTTTTTTGAGTAAATTTTAGATTTAGCAAACATAAAAATTATATTTGTATGTTATAACTATAGTTTGTATTATTACGCTTTATAGCAAATTTTTTGTTTGCTATGGCTATTATTCTGTATATTTTGGTATACATATGTATTTGATCTATTTGTATATTCGGTATACAAATGAGTCTTCTATTTGTATATTTTGGTATATAAACGGGTTCTGCATTTGTATATATCAGTCTATTTATATATTTAGTATACAAATGGGTCCTGCATTGTATATTTTGGTATTCAAATGGGTCCTGTATTTGTTTATTTCGGTATACAAATGAGTCCTGTATTTGTATATTTTGGTATACAAATGGCTTGGCAAAAACTATGAAGTGTTTGCCGCGAATTACAAATAAAAAACTATGGATATCACATTTAATTTGAATTAATAGTTTTGTTATTTCGTACAATTTTCTTTCCTTTTTTTTTCAATTGTTAAATTGAAATATGTGTATTGCATTAATTATGGTTTACAATTCAATAAAGGGCAAAAGACAGAAATCACATACTTTTAAAGTAAAATTATCATTTGTTCCTTATAAGTTTATAATAACAAAAAATCCTCAAATGATACAATAATACAAGGGTTCATACATTAATATGATGCGCTCCATACATTAATTGTTAAGTAAGATACATTACATTTTATACATGATACACTAATTTGATATACATTTTATACACGATACATTAATTTAATGCGTGTGATACATTAATTTGATGCGCGAGATACATTAATTTGATGCACGAGATACATTAATTTGATGCGTCAATACATTAATTTGATGTGTGAAAATAAGGGATTTTGAAAATTTATAAAACTAATTGGAGATAATGGTAATAAGAGACTTAAAGGTGAGATTTCTGTCATTTATCCTTCAATAAATCATAAATTTGAAGAAGTTAAAGTTAGTGGGCTTGTACCTTACTACACTTTGTTCTCTCTTCATTAAATTGTGCTTCATCCTTAACCAATAATCTCGAGTAATGAAATTGGTTCACTCTTAATCTAAATATTGGGTTCAAGATTTGGGAGTTCGGTTACACGATTTGAAGTTAGGAAAAAGGCAAATGATCTTGGAGTTTATGTTTCTTCTCTAATTGATAATTTAATTTGCTTTTAGTTATCTTTCATTGATTTTTCTCCAGTTGTTTCCTGTGTTGTAGTAAGATTATTTTTAGGAAAAAATGATCAAAACACATAATTTATTTTACCATATTCGCTAAAAAAATTTATTCTCTCTTCTATTCTCGAATACATCATTCTTGACATGACATATCGAGACATGTGTATTTGTATCAACAAAAGTAATATGTCGGGACGCAATGTATTGGAAAGTTGAGGGATGTGTTTGCAATACCCTAAAAAATATTTGAACTAAGACTCGAACTATCCTTCGCTGTGAGTAGGATTCTACCAATGAATTTGTTAAGTGTTAAGGTCACTAGATATAGCACCTTGAATTCAAAAAAGAACTAAAGAGAATTCATTCAAGTTATTTGTAAGTTCTTTACGTTTTGGGTCAACTTCAAATGACCATAATTTTCGATACAAGATAGTTAGATAACCCATAAGATATCAAATGAAACTCAAACAATGAAATTTGTTTATTAAAACATACCTCAACAATTGATTATTGTTCATTTTTTATAGTTAACTTAATGTTCGGGTATGAAACTCAAACAATTAATAGTTGAAATGTTATTTAATAAACGATATGAAACTTAAGAAAATTAGATACTTCTTATATGGCGACCCACATTAAAAAAAAGGAAAAAAATTTATATATAGTACCTTAATATAATACTACTAATTTCTTGACACGTGCATTGCACATGCAATATATGTATATGTCTGAATTTATATAATATACAATTTTATAAATAATACATTAGAAAGGATTTTCTCAATTTGTGCTACTCTATAATATATTTATTTTTTATCAAAAGTTTGATCAAATACGTTTACTTTTAAAAAATAAGCACTTCTTATAAGAAAATAATGATATTATTTGTAACCTCTTAATTTAGTAATTGTAATTCGAGTTGATATAGAATTTCTTAATTAAAATTTTAATCAATTTTAAATATTATTATAAAAAGTAAAGATTTAATAGAAACTCTAATTAATTTTGAAATCTTAAATAATTATTTTCAAAGTCATAAATATTAGAATTAACTGGCATGTTAATTCTATTTTGGACCGTACAAGACTCGTGAGGATCAAGTGTTTTTTTTGTAAGAATTAAAAATAAAAAGCACAGTCATGAAATAAAAATACAAAATCCTTGATTAAATTTTTTGTATATATATTAACTTCAATATAATATCTATGAATCGTAATTAAGTAAACTGTGTTTGATACTAAGGCTTCGAACTATTATTATTTCTAAAAATTTGATCTAAATTTGGGCATAACTAGAGTTATCAAATATTCACAAATGTATAAAATAAAAAAAGATTAAAGGTAGTGTTTGCAATAAATTTTAAACATATGAAAAAATAAATAATCCACACAAATAAAATATGAAGAAACATGAGATTTTATTAATCAAGATTGTGAGTACAAATCTGTTCCTCCTTGATTCTCCTCTAAAAAGATTTATCCATGATTCGAGGGCGTTAGTGTCGTATTTCTCGAACTATGATGATTTAGATTTAACCTCTATATGAATATTCCATAACTTTTATGGAATATTTCGAGATCTTGATCTCTTTATGAATTTTTTGAGATGCATTTTAAGGGAATTTGGTACCCTTTATATAGGCGTGAACTAGGATTTAGGGTTGAGCAGCCTCCAAAAAATTCTAATTGGAATTAAAAACACCTTGTAAAGTCCAATTCGAATCAAACACATCTTATAAAGTCCTACAAAATTTTAATGTCTACAGATAGTTTTCGATCCTTTAATTATTTTTTTTCAATTGTCAATTTGAAATTTGTATATAAAATTCACTTCTTTATCAAGCAACTCAAAATCGAAGCATCCACAACATCAAATTAGGCCCTGAAATCCAATAATTTTGAGCAATCTAACATGCGAAAATTGAAAAATATATCTTTATATATCTGCATCAAGGTTTTCATAATAAATTTAGAGAAACATCAACGAAAAAAGAAAATTAAAATATTACAAGATGATTTGATCATGTCAATCACAAAAGATAAAAGTACATTGAAATGATTACTAAACAAAAGTTAACTAGACCATAAGGTTACATTCATTTTCTTGAACTCTTAAATCCGTCTCTGTTTAGGAGAAAACAAACTTTCTACATATGGTACAATACAATTGAAGAAAAGGGAAGACTGAAGCCCAGGAACTTCAACTATTTCGATTTGCTCTCCATCTGAATTATAGATCTCGAAATCACCCTTATGCTTCAGAAGCATTATGTATCCATCAATCTTCATCAAACACACGGGACTCAAGCAACGTCCACAATGCATCGATGGAATCGTCAAGATCTTACTCCATATGTTGTTCATTGATCCGTCTTTTATCATATGCCAAACTTCAAAATCTCGACTAGTTAGATTCTGCATCCTAGTCAAACAAAGATTTTCTCCTAAAACATACAAAATAGGATCTTGGAACTTTTGAATTTGATCCGGAAACAAAACATACTCAAACTGTTCATTTTCCAAGCTAAAACTTAATATAGTAGCTCGATCAATATTTCTAGTAAAATCCGCCATCTCTATCATATAAACGATACCATCGATGGTAACGATGCCCCCTTCGAAGCAAAAGTTGTTAGGAGAAAACATGCCAATTAATTTCCAAGCGTTACTTTTGGTCGAAAATAATTCAATCTCAAAATGTGCATGTGAGTTATATTTTCCCCCTATCCTAAATATTTTATAATCATCGATAGATGAAACATAGCCAAAACCATAAACAGCAGGAAATTGTCTTCTCTCTGACTTTTTCTTTTTAGGAATAGGGCTAGGAATTTTTCTTGATTCTCCGGTGGCCGGGTTCCATAAAATGATTAAATCATAAGGAAAAACTATAAGAATTATTCCATTACTGGAAGAACTAATAAAACTTACTCTACTTAAGGTATTGATTCCGGGTACCGGAGTCTCGAGAAGAGAGACAACAGAATCATGTTGAAGTGGAGCATCTACAGAGTAGAAATAGTTGTCCATGTTGTCAGATACACCTCCTGTTATAAAGATTTTATGACGATTCACATCACTTTTAGACATAGCATAGTGATGCTCAATGAATTTGGGATCTTTAATTAAAGTGCGCCATGATTTACAGACACATTTGAATCGTATAAGCGATTTGACAGGAAGTCTTAGAAGTATATCAAGGATGATATCATCATGCATTATTTTTTTTAATTTGGATTGAGAAACTAATAGGTTCTGGGTAGTGTTTTTCTTTGTGATTTTGTTATTCCACAAGAGGGGTATTTAAGCTTCTCTTAGTTATAGTCAGTTCACATGCTTCTGGTTGAATGTAGAAGAATCTATTGTCTAAACACGTGTATCCTAATGTTTTACTGTAACCGTCGCGTTATTTTGTGTTCTTTTGCCAAATTTCTTGTTATGTTCGCCCTTTTCCCATTGCTATTAGTAAAGCAATAGCCAATTTGTCTGATAGTAATTTCACATGTTTCTGGTTGCATGTAGAAGGTTCCTCTATCTAAACACGTGTATCCTAATGTTTGACTGTAACCGTTGCGTTATTTTGTGTTATTTTGCCAAATTTCTTGTTATGTTCGCCCTTTTCCCATTGCTATTAGTAAAGCAATAGCCAATTTGTCTGATAGTAATTTCACATGTTTCTGGTTGCATGTAGAAGGTTCCTCTATCTAAACACGTGTATCCTATTTTTGCTAGCTAGAAAATATTATTTTACTGTAATGGTCGCGTTATTTTGTGTTCTTTTGCCAAATTTCTTGCTATTAGTAAAGCAATAGCCAATTTGTCTGATAGTCATTTTACATACTTCTGGTTGCATGTCAAAGGTTCCTCTATCTAACCACGTGTATCCTACTTTTGCCAGCTAGAAAATCATCATTTGACTGTAATCGTCGCGTTATTTTGTGATCTTTTGCAAAA
The DNA here is from genome assembly GCF_001406875.1 of Solanum pennellii. Lineage (NCBI taxonomy): Eukaryota > Viridiplantae > Streptophyta > Magnoliopsida > Solanales > Solanaceae > Solanum > Solanum pennellii. The sequence goes on from NC_028645.1 coordinate 82,559,082, forward strand.
TTTGTTATGTTTGCCCTTTCCCATTGCTAATAGTAAACCAATAGCCAATTTGTTTGATAGTCATTTCACATGCTTCTGGTTGCATGTAGAAGGTTCCTCTATCTAAACGCGTGTATCCTACTTTTGCCAGCTAGAAAATCATCATTTGACTGTAACCGTCGCGTCATTTAGTGTTCTTTTGCCAAATTTCTTGTTGTGTTCGCCCTTTCTCCTATTGCAATTAGCGAAGGAATAGCCAATTTATCTGAACTTTTATGAGATCAAAAATATTATTATTATTATTCCTTTTAAAAAGGTGGTTGTTTTTAAAAATAAAGATCTTTGATCAAACTTTTGAGAAAAAAATAAATATTTTTGAAACTAGCGCAAATTGATTTTCAAAAGCTAAGAGATAAAATTTTATTAAAAATACCTTTGAAAATAATTACACCGCAACACTCCGAAAATTTCTAAGCTAAGGCCGAGTCATTCTTTAATTGCCTGTAGAATTGGATCGAGTGATCCTTAAGTTACTCATATATGAAGAGTTCATTTCTTTGATGTTCGAATGGATTTGGATATGAATTAAGGTCAGAAAAAACCCCTAACACAAAGTTAAGTTGGAATCATCACTTCAGATTATGTTTTGACAATCGATTCTACTTAGGTCAACTTCAAATGATCATATCTCCTATCACATAATGAATTAGGTGGCCTATGACCTACCAAATTAAAGGTTTTTTGAGATTCCTTTCCAACGCCACCAAGTTTGCCTCATTTCATGTCTGGAGTAAAAAGTTATGACTGTTTCATCAAAGAATGTCAAACAAGAGTTTTCTGAGTCTGTGAAAGATGATCCCAACCGATGACTGTAGGTTAAACGACGACCGATCCTGTAAGGCCGTCGGTAGAGTACTGGGGTCAACTCTTGCGACCCAAATCCTACGGACCTACCAAAGGGCCGTAGGTGGACCTACATGCTGTCGTTTAGACCCATAAATGAACTTTTGAGCCTAAAAAACTCAACATAGATCCACGAATGATATCTACGGTCCGTGGGTCAAACTACAACATGTAAACGGACACATAAAAAGGTTTTTTCACTAGTTTTCAGAAGGATAGTTTAGTTTTTTCCTGCCTTTTCTAAGCTTAACCCACTACCTTTTTTCACCTAATTAAGGTCTAAACAGTGTTATAGTACTATTTTACGTTTTTTAACACTTTAAAGACTTAGAGCGCGGATTCAAGAGGAGAAAAGGTAGGATTTTCTACTATTTTTCAAATTTCATCAATTTCGCTAAGAACTTTGTTCTTCACATGTATGTAGGATATTATAGTGATGGAATGTGTTCGTCCTCACGCCCTACATATACATCTATCAGTAAATAATAATCTAGGGTTACATCCTTAGTTTTTGTTAATTCTTGAGATGAGTTTGTTGTTGAATTCCAAGTTGTTATTCCTGATTTTTGAGTTGCTATATATTATGTATTGAGATTTTTGAGTTAATTATTCATACCTGATTTTCACCATGAACAGTAGTATTATTTGAAGTATTAACTGATTTATTGATGAGAATCTTTTAAACCGAATAAAGAGACGTTTTCTAGGAAAGTTAAAAGAGACATTTTGACTAAAGCTTAAGGGAATTATTGGCTCCAAAATTTATCATTTTTACGTTGACAAAAGAGAAACATTGATTTCTCAACGAGAAATGAGTTCAATGTTGGTTCAGAGCAGTTGTCTCTTTTAAGAGGATAGTCGAACAATTATCTCAAACCAGAGAAAGAATAATGTTTTTATTCATTGAGCAAAGGTAAATATTATCGGGAGTAGTATTGAGCATCGATGTAAGGGAGAGTTTAGACAACTCACAACCCCCATAAATCATGTCTTGTCAATATGGGTACAAGATAATGTTTTTTAGATAAATCCTTAGCGCCTTCGGGCATAGCTTAGTGAATCCACTTATTTGAGGTGTTCTATATTTCGACACGATATATGACAGTTCTGGAAGCGTGGACAAGACGTTGTATCATCGCTTAGCTCACAATGATAGTTGTCGATAAGAGAATATCCCAATAGATTTAAAGTATATATTATTGGAAAATAGCATACACAGCGGAAGCATTCCAGAATCATACATCTTGCATGAATATAAATAACAATCACAAATAGTCATCACATACAAAGTATGCTGAAAATTAACTCAGGATTACCTCTTGAAGCGTGTGCAGATATCTTGAAGTAAATCCAACTCCATCTCTATAGTCTTCTACAGTGATCCCAATCAACAATTGAACTCTCTCAATACTTGGGTGGGCAAGTATTGTGTAGAATACTCTCATCAATCTAGATTAGAAGAATCCCTATTTATAGAGATGTCTTCCTAGTCCAAAGAGGAGAAGAAAAGCAAATCCTTTTTTTTTTCAAGAAAAAAAGAAAACACACGTTTCTTCCTTAAAAAAAACACGCTACTTTTCCATCTTCTACTAGAAAATAGGATTCTGAGTTCTAGTTAAATTGGGCACTGGAGGGACCACAGAATTTATTACTGAGGCTTCCTATTATGGAAATAATTCTAAATAATTAATTTAAATTATTCTTACCATAATAAATTACAAATCATTCCACTAAAAATTCGTAATTGAACTCCTCTATTTATTTCGAAATTCACCACTAAACACTTATTTGATTCCCCATGTTAAGATTACCGATACTAATCAATAAATTAAATTACTGACGAATTTAATTCAATGATTAAATTCTTTTAGAGCAATACTTAACTTATTTCATGTGCCAGATTCATAAATCTACCGGCCGGGTTTACACATAAAAACTTACAAGCTTCTCATAAAAGGTGTGTCATCAATCTCTATACTGAGACATGGATTCCATCAACTAACTAATTATTTCACCAATATATATTATTATCATCCAATTTACCAGGCATATTGACCCATCTCAGAATCTCACCTTTTAATAAATCAAAATGATAAATAATATATACAGATCATAATCGTTATATCAAGATTAAGAATATAAGTACATTTAATAGTTTAGAGAATATGTTTTTATCAGTCAGTCTAAAACAACTATCTCTGCTTGGTCCCGTTCAATACATACCAAATGCACTAGCACGAGAAGTTAGAACTATGCCATTCTCATAATCAAGATAAATTACATTTAATCTCGTGCTACAATCTTTCTGATGATTTTGTCCAAATTTCCATCTATGATTGTGAACTATAAATTTTAACTTATAAGAACTGATGATTTAATCTTCTGTGTATAAGCTTAAACTCTATACACCAAATCATCTACTATATAAGTTAAGGACACATATATGATAATTGATCTATTTAATGTAACACTTTATTGAATTGAATAAATGAATAAATAATTGTTCAATATTAATACTATATCAAAACGCATGGTTAATAGTATATCCTTTCATATATCACTTATTATGTTAAAACTTATAGAATGAAAAAGTATTTTCGTAAAATTTTAATGATTTCACTTCCTTATTTATTTACATTCAGACGATTATATATCTACACATATTGTAGTCCTTTCATTCAATTGTTCGTCAGCTATATTACATACTCGTAAACTCAATTTACTTATGTCATTCGACTTGAATCTTTTATGATGTAGATACAAATGTTCAGATCATCAACATGCGTTTCGTTGAGACCATTTTGCGCTTCAGATAACCTTGGTGAGCCTCCTTACTTTCCGGAGGATTACACAATTTACTTTTATGTTAATTGTTAAATTGTCGTGGGTCTTGTCCCGAATTCTATCCTAGTATTAGAGGCTCATAGTATAAAAAAGATTAATTCAAAAGTAAGCTAATTTATAAAGATATCAATTTCATTTTTTTTACATTAAAGGCATTAATGTGTTCGGCTTTTAATTTAATTGTATTACATTGATTGCTACATGAAGCAAAAAATAAACATTATGTTCTACATAACTCCAAATTACAACTACTTACACATCATAAATATATAATTTAAATTAAACGATATTATTAATATGAGTTATAGTGTATTAATGAGACTGCTTTATCCCTAGGCCTGAATCAGAGATTTCGAATATGAGTTCTGGATATGAAAAAAAATCTTGTTACATATGTCATCCCGAATCTTAATGTGATAGTTATATTAGTGCTTACTTTTTCACTTAACTCTTCGTACTTCTTAATCACTTACTTAAAGTATATTAAAATATTTTTCCTAATTTTCCTCTTTTGTAAATGACTTAATTTTGGACTTTGATTCTTTGTTCTCTCTCTCTCACTTTTTTCCCCTTTCCTTTAATTGCTTTATCCAATTTTGCCTAAAACCATAAATTGAATTTTTCTTTTTTAAAAGTTTCATTTTCCTCTTTTCTTCTTGTTTTCTCATTTTCCCGTCAATAAGCAAATCCTATCTATTTACCTTCGGATTGAACTAATATACGATAAATATATGTTATATATATTTATTGAATTGATATATATATATATATATATATATATATATATATATATATANTATATATATATATATAAAACTTATGAGAATAACAATTGTTATTTCACGTGCTTATGAGAATAACGATCGTTATTTCACTTTTACTTTTAAAAAATAGTAAAAAAGTTCAAATCAAATATTTTGTGAGAAAATTAACTACTTTTTGGGAAATAACAAAAATAAGCTAAAAGATATAGTTTTTCTCATTAAGTACTTTAAAAGAAAACTATTGTAAGCAGCTTTTAAATATTTGCTCAAACACTAATTATTACTCAAAAATATTTTCAAAATAAACTGATTTCAAAGAATTGTTAAATAGGCTATAAAAATGACTTTCTTTTGAGGTATAGCTAATAATTTAGTCACATTATTACAACATGAAACACAAAAAATAAAAATTAAATTCTATATTAGCTTTCATTATAATTACCAAACCAGACACCTTATAAGTATATAAATTATGTTAAATTAAAATTATATGCGTAATTTGAGATGATGCTAAGTGCTTACCTTTTAACTTTAACTCCTCATACTTCTTAATCACTTATTAAAAATATATTAAAATAATTATTTTTAATTTTCCTTATTTCTTAAATGACTTAATTTAGGACTTTGATTCTTTGCTCTTTCTTCTTTTCTGTTCCTTTTTTTTTTTAAATTAAATTATTCCAATTTCGCCTAAAACCATAATTTTTCCCCTTTCTTTATCTTTTTCTTTCTTATTTAATTTCCTATCAAATAAATCCTACATATTCCTTTGAGACATACTTCCTCCGTCTAGAAATTGAAATGTTTGTCATGTTGCGCTTATCGAAAATCAATTTGACTAATTTTCAAAGGTAAACTAGATCACATTAATTTGATATTTTAAATAAAAAATTAGATATTCTAAAACTATATGAAAAGTACTATAAATTATAATTTTTTGCATATTTATATGATGAAAAAATGCATCTTAAAATATTAGTTAAAATTTTTATAATTTAACTCTAAAAATAGAAACAATACCGGATAGAGGGAATAATTAATATACATAAAACCATGTCATATATTTATTAAAATTATATAAATATTAAATGCCATATACTTTTGGACCCCCCCCCCTTCCCAATGTAGTCATTCCAATACAATACATTGTATTGAGGTGGCTTTAAATTGTTTTTTTCGTCAAACAACTGTTTCTAATTTTCAAAAATAATTATGTTGGTAAGGAGCAAGTAGTTCTAAACTATTTTTTAATTTTCAAAAATAATTATGTTGGTAAGGAGCTAGTAGTTCTAAACTATTTTTTAATTTTCAAAAATAATTATGTTGGTAAGGATCTAGTAGTTCTAAACTATTTATGTCGATTGCCTGACAATTATATTCTAAAGTATTTTATGCTCGTCCGTTTAAATTTATTTGATCTTATTTTATTTTTAGATTCATTTTTTAGAAAAGATATTTTTTTTTTGACAAGTTTAATTTTAATTTTCAACGTAGCATTTAATATCGTTAATATAATTTTACTTTTAAAATCATAAAGTTCAATTTTTTAAAATTTCAAATCAAAATCAAACAGATAAAAAAAATAAATTAAGTATAGTTCTTAATTAACTCATTTTATATTGATGTACAATTGAGAAAGCATCTTCAACAAGTGAAAAGTTATGCCCATCTTCAAATTTAACAAACAAGACCTTTCCAACTGGCCAAAGAAGCTATTATTTCGATGGAATTTATGACAATAATAACATATTTAATGAAATTATATATATAAGGTATATGGCATATAGAATGTATGTAAATTTTATTATTATTTTATGGGGTAAAAAAAATAATTTTTGAAAGATTCTCGATTCAAATGTAATAAATTTCAATATAAAGAAGAAGACAATGACAAGAAAATCAAAATAGAAAACAGCGCAAAAATAGCCGAATCAGCAATAAAATCGTGTGATAATCCAAATGTCATGAACAACACACTAGGATAGATTATTATTAACAAATAGTAAACCATGCCATCGCAAACACCACCACCTAATGCAAGACGACACTACACTACCTTCTACTCTTCTACGTACCCTAATACGAGTCCTCCATACCTCATATTTAGTAGGTGTTTGGCCATGCGATATCATCTCACAATAATCAGAGTTTAAACATACAATTTCACGCTAATTCCATCTCGATAATCTAAAACTGCATTATATTCTATCTTATCACATCTCCCAATATAGCATCATAATCTATTTGTTTTAAATAATAATTCTGTTAAATATTTAAGTTTTGTTAATTTGAAGGATCAATATCATACATTTCAATTAATTGAAGATTTAATGTGGTCAATTAAATAATACAAAGGACAAAAATTGTTTTCAGAAGGGTATTTATGGAAATTCACATTCTTATTTGCCGCCCCTTTCACCTTCCCATTTCCCGCCAAAAATATAGCAAAGAACACTTTAGAGAGAGAAAGGGGAAGAGAGAGAGAGATCGGAGAAGCCATGGATATGGAGTTTCCAGATGCAGCAGAGCTCGAATGGCTCGAAGCCAACGCTACTTACCCTGATGAAGAAGAAGATGACCTCGAGTTCGATGATGATTTTCTTCAACAACCTACATCACCACCCGGATCCGAACAAATTGCATCCCAACCCGACCCGAAACCAACTCTCTCACTTCCCCCGAAACCTTCAATACCGAAGCCCCAACTTCCGATCAACAGTAGGAAACGGTTCCTGCCTGATGATCCAGAGTTGTCGTCGGATGATAGAAATGTAGTAGTTATAACTGAGGAGAAGAGGAGTAGAGTTGAGGATAATGATGAGGATTGGCTTAGGTATTCGCCTCCGAAGCAGCCTGAGGAGGATGAACCTATGGTGGTTGAGCAGGAACTGGAACAGGAACCGGAACCGGAAGAGAAGATTTTAGCTAAGTATGCTTTGGAGATTGATGGTGATTGTACACCGGTGACTGGTTTGGACGGTGAGAGGGTTTATGCTAAGATATGCAGAGTTGAAGATGAAAGGGTTAAGAAGCTAGAGGTTAAGGGATATTCTACTGGTGAGTTCAATTTTTATTGTTATCTAAAAATGTGGCTTTTTTCTTTATATCATGTCAAGTGCATATGCCTAGTCATTTATTTTCCCAATGGATTATAATTTATTATGTCTGATGAGCTACTCACTTTGTGTCGTGATTGTTGGATGTCTGAGTCTTAGTGTAATGGTTAAAGGCATAGATTTTTGGGTTGAAGTTTCTGCTGTAGGTTTATGAAGGAGTAAACAAAGAGAGATGCCAAACACAAGAATGTGTGGATAAGTGAATTTGAAATTTTTATGAGAAGGAAAGGGAATTGAAGTGTGTTAGAGTTCCATATTGGTTGGGAACCGAATTTGGCAATCCCCCTCATGAACTAGCTTTTTTGGGTTGAGTTAAGCCCAAATGCCATTTCTTTTACATGGTATCAAAACCAAGTCTATTCTTGTTTGGGCTCTTGACTGCTCCTGTTTGGCTTGGTGTGAAAGGGGTGTTAGAGTGGCCAAGAATTCCCTATTGGTTGAACAATGGATTGATGATCTACTTATATGGACTTGAACGATCCTCCCTCACGAGTTAAGATTTTAGGTTGAGGAAGGCCTTTGTTCAACCCCTTTGTTCTTACTTTCACATACTCCCTTTGTTCTTACTTTTACGTACTTTTAACTTTTTACCTGGTTCCTTCATATCTGTCCTCGTGTAATTAGATGATTGCAGATACTGGAGTTGATCAAGCATTTCAGTACCTACTGGAAAAGCTTATGAATGTGAAAGTACTACTCCAAATCATATGTGTTCTCTGTGTAATTAGCCATCCTCTACATCTCATTGGCATACTCTGTGGCCTGTGCTGTTTTTTCCATCTTTTGTTTACTCGGATCTGCAAATCGCTGAATATCTAAGAGAGTGCAAATGTTATCCAGGTCTTATTCAGGAACCTGTCAGGGCCCTAATGCAAAGAGTGGAACACGACCAATTCACAAAGGTACAGTTTCTATTTTGCTATCCCTGCTCCGCTTTCATTCTATCAATCAATCATTTAATCAATTTATCAACTACGCCTCAATTCTTCTCCAATTTATAACTATAATTTTTTTTTGGTGATCAAACTTGAATTGATCACCAAAGTGGAGAAAAGTTACAAAGCTGAGGTCCAGTTAACACAACTGGCCTTCCACAGTTGAATATATAGCTAAATTTACTCTGAGTGATCCTGTCAAATTGAAACAGAAGAAAGATGAGAGGAGAAGTAGATTCCTCTCAGGTAGAGAACAATGAATTCATACTTCTCAATGGAATAAGTAATAACGAGTAGTTATGAAATGGAAAAGGAACCCGATCAGTTCATAAGAGTTGAGTTATTGAATAAGGTTTCCTAAATCTCTGATAATACCACAACAGTTCTGAATCGTCTTGCATATTAAATGGAGGAAAACAATTCGCTACTATAAACTTCTTTTAAGAAGATGCAAAGGAGATATTTGTCCAATCCTGTCAATTATAGTTCTTTTTGAAGTCCTGCATTGTTTTCCTTCTTTCTTTCGTTAGTGTACTAAATATACTAATAGTACTTCCTCATTTCATCTCAACTTTTTTTTTTATTGAGAATTCATCTCAACTTGGCTTTTGAAGAAAATATCTTAGTTCCCCAAGCCCTTTTGCTATAGGAGGGATGATATCTTTGACGGTTCACGGGTTGTCTCTGTTGCCCAATTCCCCTCCCAATTTTCCTTTGGATGAATTGGAGATTTGTGAAATGAAGCATTAACCTTGTAGCTAAAGTTTCGAACAATTTTGTACGTGCTTTTTACTTTTTATGTATAAGATCTTTATTCCTCCTTGAAAGCTTTCCTCCTTTCTCTTGAAGGCCCTGGAAGCTAGTTCTGAAGATCTAAGTGAAGCAAATCTTCCAATAGGAGCTGTGGTGAATGAGAAACTTTGGGTGGATAAATATGCCCCTAGTTCGTTTACAGAGCTCCTCAGTGATGAGCAAACAAATCGTCAGGTACTGCATATCTTAGCAATTTATTTATTCTTATAATAGTTTCTATTTAGTACAACAAACAACATACGTAGTATAGTCCCACAAAGTGGGGTTTGGTGAGGGTAGAGTATGCAGACCGTACCCTTACCTCAAAGGTAGAGAGATTGTTTCTAGTAGACCCCCGGCTCGAGAAAAACAGTCCAAAGCACATGGTTTCTATGTAGTATATTTCATTTAAAAATTTAAGGTATTTCTCACCTATCTAATCTTTTTAGGTGTTTGCTTAGAGATATTCTGAGTTGGGGTCTTGACTTTCTGGTCACTCTCCTGTAGGTACTAATGTGGTTGAAGCAATGGGATTCCTGTGTTTTTGGAGTTGAAATTAAGAGTACTACAGATGACGTCTTGTCTTCTCTAAAACGGCATTCATTGGCTGTCCAACATCCAAGACGTTCTTCCAAGAGTTCTTTTGGAAATAGCAGAGGACCCAGAATAGACAATGAGAACGCTCATAATGATTTGCATACAGAGAATAGTGATTCGGACAGAATTATGGACCTATGGGACAAGAAGCACAGAAAAAGTGGCCCTCCAGAACAGAAGGTCAGTCTGGCCCTTTTCCACTTTCTTTGTTGGTGTTCGAACCCCTAACCTTGTAGTTGTAGGTGGATGACCTTAGCTAGGCTATCCCTCCCTTGTCAATCTTATAGTTTGTGTTTGGAAGGACCCTTAGCTTGTGTGCTTTATCGCTTGCCTTGCTCTGATTTTTTATATAAGCACATGATCAAAGAGTTGATTCTGATCTTCTCTTTTTTTTTTCCATTTTGCACAATATTATTGTAGGCACTGTTTACCTCTCTTCTTTTGAAATACATATTCCTTCTCAAATATTAGCATCCAAGGGTGTGGCGTAGTCGTCAATGAAGTGGCTGAGAGCCATGATATCTCAGGCAACGGAGACAAAAATACTTGGTGATTCTTTCCACTTGTCCTAACCTTGGTGGACAGAGTTACTCGGTACCTGTTGCCGGTGGGAGGTGGCAGGTGGCAGGTATCCTATGGAATTAGTCAAGGTGGGTGCATGCTGGTCCGGACACATTTTTTTTTTGTAACTATAAGATGAAGTCAACAACAGTGAAACGAATGACAGTAAACCCTTAGTGGTTGTTTGGTGTGTAGACAAGCTATGATGGTCTTAGTTATGCAAGGATTGGTGTTTTCGGGATTAGATTAGTGGTCCAGATGCCCGATGATCTCTCATCATGTACTTCCTAATATTGCATCTGTGGTCATATCCCCATTTTATTCTGTTAGCTACTATTCTCCCCAATTTTTAGAGTACATATTGCACATATGGAAATTATGTTAGTACTATACTTGTCGTCTGCTTGTCCTCTATTTTTAATTCCTTGTTTCTTACTCATTTTTATTCTAATTTTAGTAAATTGTGAGAATCCAATTGCTTGCAGATTCTTTTGCTTTGCGGTCCTCCTGGGCTTGGGAAAACAACACTTGCACATGTTGCTGCTCAGCATTGTGGGTATCGAGTGGTTGAGGTCTTGTAACCCACTCATTCCCAACAGTCCCATATAGTTGTTCATTTAAACTTTATCTCCTTTATATCTTATCATCGCATCATTGTTAACGAGGTCTGGTGAGAGAGTGTTAGCTCATTGCCAGTCACATTTATGAATTATTTTGTTACCATGAAAGATCTGAACAGGTTAACTTATTCTACTCTTTAGTATGTGCTAGAATAACAAGTGTACTTGACTCCACACTTAAATTCTACATATCTCTAAATCTCCGGGTGCTAGTAGTTTGTCTCTTATTTTAAATAAAAACTTTTTTGTGAATTCTATATTCTTTAAAATCAGTTCAGATGAAACAACAAATGTGCGATGCAACTCAGCCCTACATATTAGAAGCCTGAAACCGATGGACATTATGCTCTGTGCCTGCATTCTAGTGTATGCTTGACATCTCTCAAGTTTCATGGATAAGTTTCATGGATAAGTTGATGGCAAAACTCAAAATGCCTTCATACCTACCACCAACCTTGAATATCTTCGAATCAAATTAATATGGAGTAATAGGTGTCTGTTTATCTGTTGGTTGAAATGCTTCCTTTGCAGATTAATGCAAGTGATGATCGATCATCCGCCAGTATTGAAGCTAAAATACATGATGTGGTTCAAATGAACTCTGTAAATGCTGATTCAAAGCCCAAATGTTTGGTCAGTTTTAAGTTCTGTTTTTTTGGTTTTAAATCTTCCTCTGATGATTAAAGCCCAAATATTTTGTCAGAATGTAGTTGTGATTTTCGATTTCAAATATTTATCAGCGGAATCTACAATTTTTTTTTCTGAACCATGGTTCATCTTTTGCTGTTCTAGGTTATTGATGAAATAGATGGGGCTCTTAATGATGGAAAGGGAGCTGTTGAGGTCATCCTGAAATTGGTAATTTACGTATTCACTTTTGATTTGTTTCACACTTGTAATTTTAGTAATCCCAGTATGAGTGGTAATAAGAAAAATGTATGTGAATCTTTTGTATTGGTACAGTAATATTACTGGCTCCTGAAGATCAATTGAACTATCTTCAGCTCCTTGAACCCTCTTGCTTGTTCATATTCAAATTTAGAAAGTAAAAAGAAACTAAGATTTGTTAAGAATTTTAATTTGGATGATAGATTGATTTTAAGGTCTTGTGTACCTACTGCTGATTAAATTTCAATGGAGTCTATATGTTGCTATCTTTCTATTTTGCAGCTTGAATGATACATATATGTTCAACTTCATAAATCAACTAGTCACTCCAAAAGTGGGAGTCGAGCTGTCCTTTTTCTAGCCCTAGCTTTGCTTTATCAGTTCAAGCAGCTTAGACTCACAAATCCTTAAAATACCATGGTAGAAACTTCCACTTGGTTACTTGGTCTACTGGAACTTGATAGAATGATAATATACTATGTAGTACTCTGGCACCATGTGTTATTCGTAGTAATTATGAAGTGAATTTCAACCTTTGGTTGGACCTCTTCTTTGAAACTATGTATGTTTTCTGACAGAATAACAGTGTGTGCTTTATCAATGCAGGTTTCTGCTGAAAGAAAATTGCGTGCAAGCAAAGAAAATGAACCTGAGGGAGGAAATGCTGGGCAGAAGTCATCTAAAAAGAAGCATCAAAAAACATCTTTGCTAAGACCTGTAAGAGTGAATTTGTCTAAAAATGATTTGTATATATGAACTTGGTTATATTCATGGAGTTCTCTAATCTCAACTTGTGTGTTTCATTTGCAGGTTATTTGCATATGTAATGACCTTTATGCTCCTGCCTTAAGGCCTTTGCGTCAGGTAGCAAAGTAAGTATTCCTTAAGTTTTGCAGGACATCAGATTGAAGTGCATAGATTAGCATCTAGAGATCTAAATACTAGGTCCATGAAGAAAGCCGTAGACTGAACAATCACTTTTATATGACATTGCTGGTTTCACATGGATTCTTTGAACTTGATCTTGAGTTAGTTAAGGTTCTTATTGCTATGCACTCGCTTGCCTACCTTCAGTTGTCTTATTCTAGTTCTATGCATCATTTTTTGGTTTTTGGTTCTGTTGGGGCTGTAAGCACAAAGCGTTGAAGTGTAGGCTTTAATAAAAAAAAATACAAATATAGACTAACAAATATAAGCATGAATAACAAATATATGGACAAAGAAATTGTAATTTTTTTTTTACATAAAGTGAATTACCATTTGCTTAGTGTCTCCTCTTCAAGAAACGCTCATTCACAAGGAAAAGTTTGTCTTATACCTTAATGACAACACTGAAGTGCACATTAAGCGAGTCAAAGCGCTCAACATGTTTTTGGCCTTGCTTTAGGGCTAAAGCGTGCATTAAGAGTGTCTGTCTTTGACAACACTGGCCTGTATACTAGTGGTGAGGTCATCGGTCATCCATGACTAGGGCAAATAGAATGGGTCAAGCTTGATCCTTAGTGTAAGCCCACGGTTAAAGAGAACTCATGTTGTAGCTCTGTCCACTGTTTTCTCATGCGTGACGCTCTCTCGTACATATCCTATTATGTTATTTTATATTTGATGTGAACTCTTTCTTCCCAAGCATCTAAAGGACTTCACTTACCCACTTATTGTATGCCTTCTCTATGTAGATGAATATCAATGGGAGATTCTTCTTCATCTCCCTAGAAATTTCCGTCGATCATCTTAACAAACTAATAGCCTTTGTTGTAGGTCTACCTGACATAAATCAGTTGAATCTATGTCAGCCTCGTAATGTCCATAAGACTATATTCTACCACTCTTCCCCATAATTTCATGCATGACTAAGTTAGTACATCCACAATAGTTAGCCTAACTTTGAATGTCACATTTATTCTTATATATTGGTATCTGTTCACTTAGTATATGGAATAGTTTGGTTAGCCATACCACTTCAACCTCTTCAAGGTACTTCCAAACTTCTATTGAGATATTATCTGCCGAATAGTCTTCTAATTCATACTCGTTGTTGTATCTTTTATTTCACTATACCTAAATTTACTTGTGCAGCTAAGAAGGTTTTTGTCTGTTGTGGATGTATGAATATCTATGAAGTTATCTTTGTGATTTGTGTTAAGCAATTGATTGAAGTAGCTTCTCCATCTCTTTGATCTCATTATCTCTTAAACTTGTGGAGATCTTAAGTTCACTTAAGTGGAGATCTTTAGTTCACTTAACTTGGTTGAAGTATTTACTCCTCTTCTCTTCAATAAGTTGAACATTTCTTTTTTCCTATCTGCATCCTAGCTTTTGGTACTGGTTTCTTAAGTACGGTCCGCCAATAGTCTGCTTAGTTCCTTGATTTCCATTAATAGTCTGCTTAGTTCCTCTATTTGTTATACTATTCAAAAATTTCTATCTTCTGTTGATGATAAGTTACTGCACCACTCCTGTTTTGATTTAATAGCTTATTGCTCCTTCAAATTCCACCACCATGATTCCTGTGGCCGAGGTCACAGGTTTCAAGACATGTTTCTTGGTCAAAAGGTTTCTAGACATGCATAGTGCTTCACTTGTTATTTTCTTAATGCAACTCATTGTTTCCTACCCCAAGGTATCTGTGTTAGCATGTAAGTCCCATGCAACCCCTATCAATAATTTGTCATTAAATGCTTTTGGTTTTTACCTTTTAATATCCATCATCAAATTGTTATTGCTACTTCTCTTCCTTTTCGCTTTACTCCTTTGCTTCACATCTAGGACGAACAATATATGTCGCTCAATTAGTGCTTTTCTCCTGGTGTAACTTTATAGTCCTTATCCTTTCTCTTTTTCTGGCATTGGATGCAGTCTATTTATGTATGATCCAGATTCCCTTTTTAGTGATATGTTAACACTATCTATTGGACACTTTCATATAGTACCTACATTATATCTAATTACATAACTAACAAAGTGCTTATTATGTGGTTGAAATTGCAGGGTTCATATATTCGTCCAACCAACTGTAAGTCGGGTTGTTAACAGGTACTTACTACTAAATTATCAGACGAATCCCCTGGAATCTGTTTTTCATTTTCTGTCTGATTTACTGCTTGGTAGAGTATAAAGGAAAACCTACTGGATTAACATCCAAGCATAAGCCATCTTTCAGATATAAGTAATGCAATACTCCAACCAATTTGAGTGATTTCAAATCCTAGGGAGATTTTGTAACTTGTAACAAAATCTCCTAATAATTTGGCCATGTTGAGCAGATAAAATAATTAAAATTCAATGATTGCTCGTCGTAAAGTTGCAAAAGGCAAGGATTTGAGTCAGATAAAATTGAGGATATTAAACAAAGCTTAGACATTAACAAAAGGATTTGCATCTCATTGAATTTTATGGCCTATAAAAGGACTTCAAAGTTTCATTCAAATGGAGTTTAAGAGCAGATTGAGGGGGCTAATTAATATCCTAAATTGCAAATCAGAACGTTTTTCTGCTATATATATGCTATTATCTAACATTTAGAGTTAACAAATTTTATTTTGGGAGTTCTATATTTCATATGGCTTCTTAGCCTATCAAATTGACGAACGAGAACTCTATTTGCCATTTGGTGTAGATGTCTAAAAAGTCATGCTATATTAAATTATTAATGACCTGTAAAAATCTTCCCGTCAAAGCTATTGGAAAGTTGTATCTTGGCTGACAAGGTGATTGACAGAATCTGATAAAGCATCAAACACATTCTGCCCATTCACTTTTGTTTTGTGTTCTTATTTCTTGGATATGATCAAATGGGTGATTGACGTTTCCATGTTGTAATTCAAAAAGTATTGACACTTTCATGTACTCCTGAATCGTTTATGTTTTAAGAAGTATGCAAATAGTGGAAAAGCATGAATCTTGTTCCAATTTTCAGTTTTTAGGACCTTGCTTTGATTTAGACTCAGAACAATGTGTTTATTTAGCAGAGCCAGTATCTTCACAAGATATTTCTAAGTCTAACAAAAGCCTAATTTGTAATGCGTAATTGTAGGCTCAAATACATATGTAACAGAGAAAGAGTGAAGACAAGTTCCATCGCTCTTACTGCTCTAGCAGAGTATACTGGTGAGTGCCATTCTTTCGTTTTGGTTGAAGACATCACTTATTAAATATGAATTTCTCTGATGAGATGTGGTGTAATTATCTGAAACTAAAATTCTTTGAGTTCATGAACTTCAAATTATGAGTTGTGAACTAAAAATTTGTTGAGAATAGTGCCTTGATCTGCAGTTACATCTAACAGTAATGACGGGTGACTGCAGATGTCACTAGTAGAATGAGTAATGATTGAAATCCACACAGATTCTGCTCGATTATGCCTCGATATAAACTCCAGTTTGATGGGGAGGGAACATACAGTTTGTGTGGTAAAGACAATGAGAAATAAGTCTCTTCAGTTATGTCTTTTTGCCCCTTTTTAATAAGGTAAATACTTTTATTAACTATTGAGGGAACCCTGTATACAAGTCATATACCAAAAGGAGAGAACCTACATCAAGACAAACTGAAGTGTAAATGAGCCCTGTTTTATTTTCTTTATTTTTTGTGTTTCAGTTGGTTATACCACCCTTATGAGATGATTTATTTGATGGGACTTGATATAACAAAGATTTGGGGGAACTTGTGCCTCACCAATTCTATGATAGAATTCTTAGGTGCTTTGAAAATGTGAAGACGTGAAACACATGCTGATACCAAGTACTTAAATACATCTTTTGATGTATGGAAGAATGTGCAGCAAGGTTGAAGAGATTTGTAATTTTTAGCACACCTTAGTTTCTGCCGTTTGTTATCTATTCCTTCTTTGCCTTTGTTACTGCTATACATTTTGTACGCATCATCTTGGTTCTCTCTCTACAGATGGCATTCTTACTTTACTGATCATATCATATCATAAAAATAAATTGTTGTTCTTGAGGGGGAAATGCTATAAATTGCAATTTTTTTTGTTTTGTATTATTGAGAATTCTTCTAATTGGATCTTTACTCAGCTGCTGTAATAGCTTATTTATTCAATATCCTGCATTGTTCCTTCTTTTTGTGCTTTGGATTGTTACATCTTGCCAAGTATGTTTTCCTGTTAATCTGCAACTTGAACTTGATTTCAATTTTTTTTTTTTGCAGACTGTGACATAAGATCGTGCCTGAACACCCTTCAGTTTCTTAATAAGAAGAAGGAGACTCTTAATGTGGTATGGATTTGTTGTACCATACATTTGTTTTTGTGGTATTACTTGCGCGGACTCTTCGCTTTTGATGCCGCACCCGTCTCGGATTCTTAAAAAATATAGTACTTTTGGCGAATCCGACACGCACCCGTTGACATTTTTTAAGAGTCCGAGCAACATAGGGTATTAGTCCAATAGAGGAAAAAGACTAAGAATTCGTGAAAAATCATACTATTATGACTTGTAAAGATCAGTTTGCTTGCAACTACTAGCTTTCCATCAAGGACGTTTTCTTCTAATTACTTTGGGGGAAGGGGAAGGGGATTACAACGTGGGGAATCAAACCCTCACCAACAAGCTGAATGTTCAGGTAGTGCCAACCAACTGAGCTACTAAGATTCCTCCACAAGGATGAGATTGAAAGGGCTTATCAGATAAAGAATTGCCTCAATCGACCCTGACTCAGTTTATGTGAACAATATGTAACATCTGCTAACTATCTAAATCTGAATCTGTTTGTTTTTTTGACTAATCCAACCCTTCACTTATCATGTGAATTCTAGGGATACTAGTTCATGGTTCTTATCACCACCCTAAATTAATTTCTATGGAGCCATTGTGACATCTTTAAGAACTGTTTTGTAAAGCATAATTTTTTTGCTTCAACCTCTGAAAAATATCAAATTCAAGTAGAAAACAAGTTACACCTCCAAGGCATATTACCAGTTAACATTATATCATGACTCAATTTGCAATTGACGTAAGTGAACTTCACTGAAATTAGGAACTTCACTGTCTAAATGTTAAATGTGTTATATAAGCTTCTCTTTTGCGCATCCTTCTATTTTCTGTTTGATGAGAGATACATTCTTTCTAAACTTAGCTGGAGCTCAGTTCTCAAGTTGTTGGGCGTAAGGATGCAACAAGGAGTGCTTTTGATATTTGGAAAGAAGTAAGCATAACTGCTTAAATCATCAAGTTCTACTTTCATCTAACTATATTATTTGTCTTTTCTCCTTTGTGATCAATCTGTTGACCCTCCGTATTCTTCTTCTTTTTGTTTGATATTTGAAGATTTTGCAAAAGAGGAAAGTAAAGCAGTCAAAGAAATCCTTTAATTGCTTCAGCAGTGTGTCCAATGACTTTGAGACNGTCATGAATTCAAATGCTTAAGAAATGTCACAAAATTAAAATGGTATTGAACTAGCAGTATCTTTGGAAAGAAGTAAGCATAACTGCTTAAATCATCAAGTTCTACTTCCATCTAACTATATTATTTGTCTTTTCTCCTTTGTGATCAATCTGTTGACCCTCTGTATTCTTCTTCTTTTTGTTTGATATTTGAAGATTTTGCAAAAGAAGAAAGTAAAGCAGTCAAAGAAATCCTTTAATTGCTTCAGCAGTGTGTCCAATGACTTTGAGACGCTGCACTCTCTAATATCTCATCGGTAGGTGAAAAATTGGATTACCTTGGTTTGATGTCCTGGATTATCTAGTTAAACCTTTGATGATTCTTTAGGGGTGACTATGACTTAATTTTTGATGGGATCCATGAGAACCTTTTGCAACTCCATTATACAGACCCTGTGATGCAAAAGACAGTAAGTGCATCGAGTACCAGTTACCACAATTGTTTTTCTTTGTTCTTTTTATTTCATCTGATCTTCCGCATCTAGTTTGGCAATGTCACATATATGCTAATTACTTATCTTGAAGGTCCAATGCTCAGATATTCTTGGTTACTCAGATATATTTCATCAATACACCATGCGCACTCAACATCTCTCCCTTCAAGGTAAATGAAATACTAGTATCTGCTTGCTTGAAACTTAATATTTTTGTAACCTTACTTTATTATTTTCTCTCTGCAGTTTATCAGTCTCCTCTTGCAATGTCTATACATGGTCTTGTAGCTCAAATTGGAAAACCAAATATTGAATGGCCCAAGTCTTTGCAAAGGTACTGCTAGCTTTCCCTGGATACTCATCCTGAATATTGATAGTGGTGACTGATGTTTCTTCTTATCATAAACTGCAGATATCGAACAATGTCAATAGAAAAGAAGGAAATCTTACACTCATGGAAGAACAAGATACCGCCCTCCATCTCTAGGCATCTGTCAACTAAATCCTTTGTGGAAGACTTGATTTCTCCATTCCTACATATTCTGTCCCCATCAACACTGAAACCGGTAATTCTTGCTGAAGTATCTGTTGGTTTAGTTGCATTTGAGTTTTCTTTTCCTATTTAAATACACATAAAGCACTTTTGTTTTGACTATCATATTGTGTTCCCTAGGGTTTTGTCCAGTTATGCATATTTGGAAAAGGATTTTACCCAGGCTTTGTCTATTTATCATTTGTAAAGGTTGCAAGTGTATAAACATGGTGAATTTGAGTTCTGAAATGATATTCACCATAATGGGAAAGAAAATGTTTCGCTCATTTGAAATGATTTTGTGGTTACTGCCTCTTTAGGTTATCATTCTTCTGCTTAATTTCTTTATTTATGCTTAGGCTGGTGTTATTATGGAAACTAACCCGAGTTAGTTATAGTTTGTGAATGTTGCAGTGAGAACTTGGGTTCACCTACCGGTGAGAATTGGAACTGATATATTCTTCCTTTTGCAGGTAGCTTTGCATTTACTCTCAGAGAAAGAAAAAGCTGATTTGGCTCAGTTAGTAAATACAATGGTGTCCTATGCCACGACATACAAGAACATAAAATCTGATCCTTCTCGGTTTATGCATCATGGTGCTTCAGATGCATCAATGCTTTCATTGGATCCCCCAATTGGTGAATTTATAAACTTTAAGGTTAGCATGGTCAACTGCATCCATAGAAGGAAATTAGATTTGAGTAGTCTTTACATCCCATCGTTGTATCAAACTGAAATGAACTTAAGATTTCATCTGTTCTCTTTGATTTGGTGTTTCTTGGACAGGGTTATGATTCCTGTCATATTGTTCTGGCATCGGCTGTGAAAGTTTTCTTGGTACATGAGGTAAGTAGAGTACTCTCAACTCTCTGCTCGTGAATTTTAATGCACTATATAGCTGAAAAACAAAACTAGGTTGATACACTTTTGACACGTATATAGATCCCAAACTAGTCTCGCATCAGTGAACATCAGCTGGATCTCTAGGAAGTAGTTCCTCCATATATATGTGTATTGAAGTGTGTGACCGTCCCACTTAAAAACTTAAGCTATTAGACAGAGCACATCTTTAATTACTTGATTTATATTATGTCTCAACACGGCCCTCACCCGTGGGCCTGATTCTTTTTCATGGGCCAAACACATGGAAATATATTTTTGTCATTTGGAGGTGGTGAGATTTGAACCCAGAAACTTTGCCTGCTGTAGTACACCATGTTGAAGTGTATAACCGTCTCATCAAAAAACTTAACCTGTCAAAGATAGCGCATTTTTAATGACTTAATTTTTTTATTATGTATCGACAAGACACACACGTAGGTGGACACCGACATTTAAATGCGGTATATTGTGCTGGATATTCTCAGTGTAGAGTATAGTTGTTGGATGGCTTGGTCTCGACCCAAACTAGGGGTTTGTGACCAGTACCAACGAGCCTAGCTCTTGCTGAGCGAAGTTTTTTTTTTTAATCTCTCTCTCTCTGTCTCTCTCTCTCTCTCCCTCTGTTGCATGTATGTGCATGTGTGCCTATCTAGTTTTCATGTGACATTCTTCCTTGTCCAATGAGCATTCCTGTGATTCTCCCGAGATTCTATTTCTAGATTATGTTCCTTTTGTGGTGCATTATGGGAATTTTTTTATGTCGTATTTTCATGTATATGTTGAACATTATTTTAGGCGGAAAGGCAAAAAATTTTGCAAGGAAGTAGCAACCTTCACTCACCATCCACAGGTGCAGAAAGCCAGGACGTTTTGAGGTGTGAGAATAGTAGTACTATGTCTAAAGCATCAGCATCGTCAGATAAAACAACACATTTCAGAGATCCCTCTAGACAAAAGCAATTTGACTTGCCTAGCGCTTCTAGTCAGAATAAAAGATCTGCTGGAGGTACCACAGCTAGCGGGAAAGTGGGGTTGCCTGAAGGAAAGAAGAAACCGTTTGTCGATTCTCGTTCCTTTTTTGACAGGTATTGTCAGGCTTACATTCCTCTATTTTCTGTTGGAATCAATTATGCGAAAACTTATAGAATCACTATCAACTTTAGTTTGATTATGTTATGGTAAATTTGAGGCAGGATAGGTCAGTCTTTTCCCCTCGTTGTTTCTGTTACATACATGTTTTAAAGAACAAAATCAGTCCAAGTAGTTAGACTAACAAATTTAGAGTGGAAAACAATAAACACCATATAGAAAAGTCCTATTTAAGCAAAATATCTAACCCAAAATACCAAGTGAGGCATTTCCTTAGCATGTGATTCCTAGAAATAGTCAGTTTCAAACTTGTCTTCTTTCAATAATGTCATGTGCAGTTCAAATAAGTGAGAGCAAGCAGAAGTATTCAAGCCTATATTTATTATTAAAAACAAAGCCTAAGTACCTTATGTATGAGATGAGCCTAATCCTAAGGAAATTGTGGTAGAGCAATAAGAGGCGGCAAGCCTTACAACATGCACACTTTTCTTCTTTCCAATAAGCTTAAAGGATCAATATCTTTTTGTATTATGTTATGAACCATACCTCTTTGCATCATCTGGACTATTTGGTTAGAAAGAAATACGAGATTTTATGGAAATCAATAGAGTCAATTAGTTATTGTTAAAAGGGATAATATGATAGAATGAGGGGTCAGCTTATGGATTTCATAGAAGCTTTGAGATTGTAATTGCATAAATTTGTTGTAACTTGTTTGCTTCCAGTACCTTCTTGGTGTCTGGTTAGCGTAATTTGTAGTACCTTGTTGAAAAAAGAAGTTATGTCTCCCTTCAGTAGGAGGTCATCACTTTGTGTTTAGATTCATCTCATGTTTGACTGATCTTCTGTTTCACAGCAAAGTGAACAAATGATCTTATGGCCATTATTCACAAATGACATTTATATCTCTGCTTTGGGTACTCGTTAATTGCTTTAAGACCAATGCTTCCAGCCCATGCTACTTGATGAGCTTTTCGGAGACTATATAGTCAGCTGAGACACATCTACTCAATGATGATTCTCTGTTTATCAGGTTTAGGAAGCCAAGTGACAAAACTCCTCAAGGTAACGACCATGCTAAACTCAAGCAAAAATTGGAGGAGAGGGATTCACGTCCATTGTTGTTCAAATTTAACGAGGTATTTTAACCAATCTATATTCAAAACATGGTACCATTCTTTTCATATATCCTTGAGCTCAAACAGAGTATCGTGTCTTAACTTGTCTACCATCTTACTCTAGCAATGCTACTAGTACTATAAACTTGGCTTTTCGACAGTGAAGAAAGTGAATGTCAATTGATTTCGACATTTTGTTTGTTCATTCTATACAGGGGTACACCAATGCAGTCAAGAGACCTGTAAGAATTCGCGAATTTCTGGAGTAACATATTATAGAAACTAGTAAGAATTCGCGAATTTCTGAAGTAATATATCATACAAGTCTTGTATTTTTTTTTGATTTTTTGTTCAAAATAGTAGTTAAGGTTGAAGAAAACAGAACTACCACCATGTATTTCATGCCAAAAATAATTTTGTCAATACATTAAAGCCTGTATATTATCAATATCATTTATGTTAAGTTGGTTTTAAATTCAGTTGGAATGTAGCTTTTTCGTTTAATTACAAAGACAATATAATCCTTTTCCATTACTTATCCTTAAACTATATTATGTTATGGTGGAATTAAATTTCTTTCTCTACCAAAACCAAACTACAAAACAAGTCAGTTATTGTAAAACCTTGCTACTATTCAATAGCTTGCAAACCGCACAGAGACCATCTAAATTCCTCAAAAGACATAAAAGCTTTTGATGGGAAAAATAAAAAATCAGCCCTTGGTACTCACAAGTGGGGAGCTTGCCACAAAGACCCTTGTGGAGGCACGAAACCTTTACTTTTGCACTTTATTTCCTAACTTCGTATGATGATTTTATATTGTTAGGTGTTTGATATCTGCATTGAATTTTGTTATGCGGAATTCGAGATAATACGAGAAAATATAAACGCGAAAAAATAAAACAACAGATTTACGTGGTTCACCAATAAATTGGCTACATCCACGGGGAAGAGGGGGAGCAGTTTTATTATGGAGAGGCAAGAACAGAATACAGAATAGGGTTTGCCATAGCGTCTATATATAGTGCTAAGCTACGCCCTAACAGGCTTGGGCCCAAAATACAGAATTGACAGATAATTAAGGGCCCAATACAACAACATTGTATACCGTCGGGCCGGGGGCGACTCCGCCCCCCCGGACCCCCAGGCCAGGAGGCGCGTCGCCCCCTGGACCCCCCGACTCGCTGACCGGGCAGCGAGACCCCCGTTCTTTCTGCTGTAACGGGTCCGATTCAAGGCATTCAACAAATTTTGTACGGCGCACGTAGAGTCTTGAAGCATGTCTAAATTGATCTAAGAAAATAAAACGATAATCGAAGTAAAAGACCAACACATAATAACCAAACTTAAAAGATAAGAAATTACAAGAGTAATACTACGACTTATAGTTATCTAATTTACATGATGCCACCCTTGGTTTTCGTGATCAAATTTATAGGCTTTTACTTCTTTTAGTTGACTATGAAAAACATAGTTTTCACGAAAAGTAAAATTACTCGAATTCTTCATATACATTAAACAATCCATGCAACGTCCAATCGTTGTAGTAGTTGAGCTAAGGATGAATCTTGTAGGATGACAACTCCATTGAACATTAGCATCTACAAAAGTCTTAGAAATTTGATTTCCTATATATCAAGTAATATCCAACATAGGATACTCATCCTCAAAAACGGAGAAAAATAAATGTTCAAGAGTTGGTACTTCAATTTTTAACAGGTTGGTTTTTATTCATCCACATTGAAACTGATTTGGTCTTTTGAAGATTCGAAATCTCAATATTTTTTAACCCCGAATAATACTCTAGGGTGAAAGTGACAATCAAAAAATAACTATTAAGTAGAGTCTGAAGTATGTCATCGTTTAGAATTATATAAAATAGAGAAAGCTTATACATTAGATCACAATATATATCTATATTATATTAAAAGTGTGAAGTCGTAGATAATGTTGTTCGAACTCTTTGCCCTTAGACTTCACTCTTAAGACAAAATCGTGTTGTCACCATCTTCCTTCAATTATTATTTCATTGTTTTAATTATATAAGTGTTAACTATAATAAGCATAATAAAAAAAAATTAAATGGAAAAGACTATCTATGGTTAATGAATCTTTTTTCAACTAAAATAGACTTAATCCCAAAAAAATATAAAAAAAAATCAATATAATAAGCAAAAAAATGGGTTTTAAAAAACGTCCTAAAATATAGGGCCAACAAATAGCCCTAAAAGGACAAAAAAAAAGAAACGTCAAAAAGGTCCAAAAAATAGGAAAAGGTTTTCTACTCATTAAGACTTTAAAATCAATTAAATTTGTTATTTTAAAAATATGTCAATGTATGGATAAATGACATAAATCACACATTTAAGTTCTCTTATTACCATTATCTCCTATTAGTTTTACAAATTTTCAAAATCCCTCGTTTTTGCGCATCAGATTTAATGTATCAGCGCATCAGATTAGTATGTCATGTATAAAATGTATATCAGATTAGTGTATTATGTAAAATATAATGTATCTTACTTAACAATAAATGTATCTCGTGCATTAAATTAATGTATCAGCGCTTATATTATTGTATCATTTTGAGGGATTTCTGTAATTATAAATTTATAAGAGACAGATGGTAATTTCACCTTAAAAGTATGTGATTTCTGTCTTTTTTGAATTTAATTGACTAGAGAGAGAATGAAATTGATATGAAAATTGTAACTGAGAAGATTTTGTGGAGAAAAATTAGGGAGAGATCAAAACAGTAAAAAAAGAAAGGAAACGTGGGTTGAGGCAGGTATATTTATGCATCCGGTTGATTCGAGAATCAAGTGAAACAAGGGATTTAGGGAATAATGGAAATTACGAAAAATAAAAGTGTATATATATGTAATTTATGCTAGAAAAGTAATTGGAGAGGTACAAAAAGGTTATTAAGGAGTCCTAAACCAAATTTTGTTTGTTTAGAACCTAAAAAATGAAAATCAGAGTTTTAAGGGAGAAATTTAACATTTTAAAAAGTATTTTCCCTTCCTTTTTAAGCATAATAAATAGGAAAAATGACAGGAATCCCACCTTTAAGTTCTGTTATTATCATTATCCGCTATTAATTTTACAAATCCTGAAAATCCTTTATTTTACGCATCAGATTAATGCATCTTGGTATCAAATTAGTGTATTATGTATAAAATGTACATCAAATTAGTGTTTCATGTATAAAATGTAATGTATCTTACTTAACGATTAATGTATCTCGCACATCAGATTAATGTATCAACATTTATATTATTGTGTCAATTAGAGGAATTTCTGTAATTATAAACTTATAAGAGACAAATAGTAATTTTGCCTTACGAGTATGTGATTTATCCAATTTATTGTAATGGTTATTTATGAAATTTTCCCCTTTCAAATATAATTGGGTAAATAAGCCCAGTCTTTACCTAGCTCAGCCCATTAGACTCATTCAGCTATTCAAAACTAGGCCCACTACAAATGCTACATCTCATTGAGTCTAAAATTTGTTTGAACTAGAAATCTATACTTGGGGGGAAATTTCATTCGGTAGAGATTAGATATGTATATATTTTACCGTCTTTAAATTTGATTTATGAGATTTTACTAGATATATTATTGTAATTTTAGAGAAAAACTGGTGGTGAAAGAAGAGAATAATCTTGAATATTATTCACTCCATTTTATTTATCTAATTTTGACTTGATATGATGTTTAGAATTAAAGAATATTGTTGAATTTTGTGATCTTAAATTAAAAATATGTAGAATATATTAAAATATTTATAGTATTGTGGTTTTAAATAGAGGTGCTCGTGGTTTGTTTTGGATCGATAATTGGTTAAAACCAAAATCAAATCAATCTAGTTGACTTTTTAAATTTCTAAAACCAAACCAAATCAAACGAAAAAAAAACTATCAATTTGGTTGACGGTTTCGTTCAATTTTTCTGTTTTTTTTTTGTTTGAAAGTAATAAATGTTTGTGCACATACATATCTTGATAGACACAAACATCTAGTACATGAACAATCCACTGAAAAACTATTGTTGGTTCAATTAAGCAATTAAACAATTTTAAAGTTATTATTACACAAACAAAGTGATTCAATTAAGAGAAGGTGTAACTATCTTATGAAAGGTGTGGTAAGTAAAAACTAAAGGAATGAATTTTGATGGACTTGGACTTATGATTGTAATAGACAGACTAAATTTACGTGCTAGACTTGAGAAAATTGTAAAGTTAATGACTTAAACTACTTAAAATTTAAAAAAATATTTGTATTTTATTTATGAATAATGAATAGATAATTATACAATTTATATCTCTAGTTTATCCGTTCGTTTTGGTTATTTTTAGTAAAATCAAAACCAAACCAAATAGTATTGGCTTTTCAAAATGTAAAACCAAACTAAAATGTTTAATCGATTTAATTCAGATTACGATTCGATTTAATTTTTTAACCATAATCATAATCAACCCTAGTTTTAAACATGTTATATAGAAAAATAAAATTTAAAAACTGCAAAAAGGGGTGGGGTGGGGGATGGGGGATTTTATTTTAAAAAAATAAATTAAAAAATAAAGTATAACAAACAAATTAAAACGAAAAATTATTATGAAATTAATCAAAAACTCATCATTTAATATTGTTAAGATAGTCAACCAATCATGCCAAACTAGAAATGATTCTAATTGGATTGCTCTTTTAAGTCTTAATAGTAATACTAATAAGATGAATCCACTAAATTTGTAATGACCCGGAAGGTCATTTTTGGAAATTTGAATATTAGTGTAACGTGAGTTAATTAATCGATAGATAATGGGTTAAAGTAATAATTTACTTAAAACCCTATATTACTTAACCCATTTATATTAAAATAAGTAGTAGGTCTTCTCACTTTTAACATATAATTAATTTTAGAAGAAAAAAAAAAGATCATAAGAGAGAGGCGAATGGCATAGTTCGAGGCCACAATACAAGCGACCCATGCTGCAGGTAAATCCCAAAGTTTATTTTGTTTATGTATTATTTGTTTTTATAGGAAAAGAACATCATATTAATGGTTGGTGATGAGTTGTATTATTATATTAATATGTAAAATTACAAATTTGAAGGATTATAGCGGTCTTGGTTGAATGTTTTAGGGGCATTAATTAATGATATGTTCTTTCAATGGTGAAAATCAAATTGAAATTGGAAAATGCTATTGTCCAGGTGGAGTATACAATTAGATTGGATAGGTTGTTAGTTAATGTGTGGGTATTAGGGGTTAATTAATGGTTGCCGCCACTGTTCATAATCGGTTGGCTTCCATTAAAGAATTTTATTTCATTATCATGTTATAAAGTAAGGTTTGATATATTGAGATAGATAATTAAATATTAGGTAATATCATTAGATTTACGGTATTGGAGAATGAAAACTCAACCCTAGACTTGAAATTTGGAAATATGAGGGTTGACATAATAATTGACATCAAAATTTAGGAACTTGATTTCAGGTTGATGTAGACTTTTCGGTCTAGGCCATATCTATAATAATATGGGTGTGGTTATTTTCGATATCTCATTGTGACTATGTACTTGAATAGATTGCATTGTTTTGGAAGATCAACATAATGAGAAGACTCAAGTCCCGGAGTAATCATTCGATTGTTTGAGGCAAGTGGATTTCTAAACCCTTGTTAAGCGTATGAAATTCGTGTATTTCCTTGTGTGGTATTGAGAATGACTTGGAGACTTGTTGCTTATTTGTTGGTGTTGTATTCCTTGCTGTAAATTGTGTTTTGTTATCAAAATGGTTATCTCTTCATTTTCAATTGAGCATGTCATTTGCATTGTATCTGAGACATGGTTGTGGTAAGAGGATGTACCATTTCGAGGGTCGTATCGCGCGCCGCGATGGATATTATATTTCGAGGGACGTATCGCGCGCCGCGAAGGTTACTATTATCGAGGGTCGTGTCGTGCGCCGCGACAGATGCATGGACAGATATGTCCCCCATGGGTCCCGGACTGAGAGACAGCGGGTGTGTATCGTTAAGAAAGACATGCATCACGATATTTGACATTGCATCCCATGGCATTGCACATTTTATTATTGATGAACTTGAACATGTGTTTTGCTGATCTTGTGATTGTTTCTCTGTGAAGCTTGTGACTGTTGAATATTGAGTTGTTATTGAGAATGTGTAAACTGATAGAGTGTGGTTATTGAGTTGTGTGTTTGGTAAACTGTTACGCTGTAGCGTGGAGGTTTAGATAGCGCGTAAGGAGTACCCGTATTTTGTTCACTTAACTTGTGTTTAGAGGTTTGCTTGTTGGGTACCGCGTGGTTTGGTACTCACCCCTTGCTTCTACAAATTTTTGTAGGATACGAGCCTGGATCTTCGTGATACCTGTCATTCTTTTCGTTTCCGAGGCATCTTGCGGAGGATTGTGAGGTAGCTGCTTGTCATCTCAGCGAACTTTCCTACTCCAGTTTATGATTTTGTTTTTACTTGAAAGACAACTTCATTTTAGACTCCTATTTTATTTCAATTCTAATATTTACATTAGAGGCTTGTGCACGTGACAACCTGGTTTTGGGAATTGAATTAATATGACTTGGTTTCATAATAGAAATTGTTGTTGAATTGTCATTACTTCCTCACTTTGTTAGATATTTGGTTTTAGGCTGACTTGTCTTAATGGGATAAGACGAGTGCCATCACACCCATTTTTGGGTCGTGACAAAATTGTACCTAATTAATTTAATAAATTTAATGATTCATCCACGCAAAAAGCATATCATATAATAAGATTAATATATAGTGGGCACACAGTACTATTTTGTATCCACTCAAATTTATAGTTCTAAATTATAGAGAGTGGAAAAAGTATAATCTAGCCTATGCTATTTTATTTAATATTATAAAATTGATTATCATATTCTAGATACGCACATTCCGCAAAATAATTTTTGATGTTGACAATTGTAAAAGACAACAATGTAATAGGGATAAAAAAAAAATAGCTAGTTTACTATTTTTTTACAATTAATAAATTAAATTATTATAATGGTATATAATATGTTCATACTTCTTGAGTCGTAATCAATAATAGAATTAAATAAATATATATTTTCATCTGAGTGATAAATATCTTTTTATAATAATAACTATGAGCATGTAGAATAACAATTCATGTAATTACAAAAATTCTTTTTTAGACTATTAATCTGCCTAATCAAGCTTTTGAGAAATGAAAGTTCTTATTAATTTTATTTATAAAAAATATTTATATAAAAAGCTATATATTTTGCCAAGATTATAAAATTTAAAAAAATTATGAATATGATTTTTCTATGGGTGTTTTATTGAACTCTTATCAAACAAATAAATTATAAATTTAATATTGGTAAAAGTATTTTTTAATTTAAGTAGTCAAATAAATATTGCTCTCTTCGAAAATATTTTTAAATTCTCACACAAAAATATTCTTATTAAATTATGTAATAAATGTCCATTCATCACCTCAAAAGAACATCCTATTTTTCATGTCCAAAATCACATTATTTTAGTTAAGAATAGTCATCTTGATAAATAAATAATATTTGAAGAAAAAAAGGAACAGCACACTATATAAGGTTGAAAAATTCTTCCTTTAATTTAATGAAACTAGAAATCAATAAATTCTTTGTAAAATTATTTTTTAATTAAGATTATCCATGACCATATATCCCTTTGAATGAGTATTACTATATTTTATATTTTTTATACTAGGTTTTTATTACATACATTTTTAAAAGTTTGAAAATAACAACTATAAAATTTGATTTCTATTCAAATTATATGTAGTCCCACTAAATTATTTTGTCAATCATTGTCTAGACATTCTTAATAATATTTTTTAATTTTTTCTAAATAACTTTTTAGTTATTAGTTCTCTTGATCTAATATTTTTATAAGATAAAGTCTTCGATAGAATTGAATAAATAAACATGTTACATTCACCATTCTTCATTATATTTCTTTTAAATTAAAGGAGATTGAATTCTAATATGTTTGAAATTTTAATTTTAACTAGGAGAAATAATTAGGTCAAATAAACAAGATAATTCAAAAAGTAAAATTTTTGACTTTGTATAAGAGTTTAGTGGACGTTATTGACTTGGATAATCATAACTTTGAGAATTCTTAGCAAAAATTTCTACATGAAGTTCTTTTAATTCGTATTATTATATTAATAATATATTAATGGTGTGGCATGCAATATTTAGACTTAGGACCATCATCATTATTATTATTATTTAGTAAACAATTGTATACAGTGTGGAAAAAGTAAATTATAACAATTATATATTTTAAAAAATTATAATGAATATATTGTTGTTATTATTGACTTTTACTGGTTACTAATTATATTGGTGAAATTGACCAAAAGAAGCTTCTATTATTATACAAAAAGGTCAATAAAACTAAAAGAAGAAATTAAACGGATGTAACAAGCTTGAAGATTCCAATACTTTATATTACTTGATTTTTATACCAAAAATAATAATAAATTTTACTCGTTTAATTTTTTAAAAATTAAGAAAAGTTTTCTTTTGTCTTTAATATTACATAATTATATAAAATAATACTTGTATTTAGATTTCTAAAGTATTATAATTTAGTAAAATAGTATAATAATAAAAACACATTCAGTAAAATTTTATAAGTGATATCTATGAAGGTAAAAATATTGTTTTTCGAAAGATCTTCAATTCTAACAAAAAAAATTTCGAAATAAAAAAGAAGATAATAAAAAAAATATAAAAAATAACAAAAATAATTTAATAAAATATATTTCTAACATTTTTTAAAGAAAAATTGTGTCAAAATAATATGAAACAAAGATAGCTATTGGATAAACATTACATGGTCAAAATATTACTTGAAAAAAAATTGTAATGAATAGTCAACTTAGTTTTGAATATCTTGTCTCCTACAATTAATTTTATCAATTGATTATAATTTAAAATAATAAAATAATTTGTAAATTTTATTGAAAGATCAATTGCAGGATAAATTTTGAACATAATATTTTTTCTAATATAGCAGGGAAGAAGGATTCTAGACCAAACATTTATAAAAAAAAAAAGAAAAAAAAGTGAGAGATAATAAGAACGAACTATAAAATTTGTTGTTTATTTATTACTATATAAATAGACCTTTATTAAAATACATTTTGATAATTCGTTACTAAATAGAATTAACATAAAATCCGTATGGTTTACAACAGAAATTATTCATCACCAACTAAGTTCCTATTACCCCCTAAACTTATTTTATAAGTAATTTTCTATCCCTTTTCGGCCTACATGATACTAGCTTAAAAAAAAAATCAATCAGCGTTGGGCCCATAAGATAATGTCACATAGGCCGACAAAAAGTAGAAAATTATGATAAAATAAGTTCAGGGAGTAATAAGATCTTAGTATAATGTAAATGTGTCTTTGAAATTTCGGACATAGAATAGAGAACTACTCGTGCATTATCCCTAAATTTAACAAAACACACTATCATTAATGAATATTAACTATGTGTTTTCATTTATAAATTTATCACTCAATCATAATTAAAATGATGTGACACATTATCAAATTAACGGTTTATATTATACTTATAAGTTGTGAAGTAATTGAAATTTCAATAGCTAAAGTCTAATCTTTTTAATTCCTTTACGGTTCATTTATGTGACAACTATGTAACTTGAACAAACTATAATAATGAGTATTGTTTTTTTTTTTTTACGTGACGATTGAATCTTTCTATAAATAAAAAAAAGAATGATATTAATTAGACGTAAGCACATGTAATTAGGAAAAGAATAGAGTGAAAGAATAATCTCAACCTAATTCGACAGATCATTGATACAAATAATATAAAAAAAAATATTAAACTTGACCCAAAAAGAAAAAAAAAAAGAAATATTTGTCGATGCTTACATCTGTTGGATTAGAGGGAATAATACTTTATGAAGTTTTTTAATTTAAATTCACATAAGATTTATGCTATTAATATACTTATGCTTTTTTTTTAACCTCTAAAATAATTTACATTTGTTATTTTTGGATGCACATAAAGTAAATTTGTTTCTGTTTTAAGGCTAGCAAATTAGATAAAAAAACATAAATCATACTGATTAAGTCAAATACAATGAATAATTCTATTGAAATATAATTTACTGCACCAACACAATCATTCGTATCGATTAAATATAATTATAATGTTGTGCCATGTATTTAGATGGGGGACTATTTGTTTCTTTGTAAATTATTGTAGACAACATGTGTATATATATATATATATATATATATAAAGTATCGTATATAGTATGATTATCTTAGAGCCACAACTTGGATTAAGCACATGGATAATGTATTTATATATCTCATCAAGAGATTATTGAAATTGATTAACTTTAAGTAGCATGAAATTTAATAAGTTAATCCCTTTTTTTTTTGGCCGTATAGCAACATAAATTAGCCCACTAATTTTGAAATTTTTTTTTATTTTTTTGGGTAGTTAACACAACTCATCAAAAGATTACAAAAAAAATGTTGGCATACCTGTTAGGTTGTGGAGTCTGATTAATATATATAACTGTTTACGCGGTTTAACCTAAATTTTAGGCTTTACTATTTATTCTCTGTAACAAAAAATACTCTGATTTATCAATATATATACCCCACCGCCGTGGAAGTTTACTCACGGGGTGTTACTACGAAATATTGATTTCTCTCTTTCTCTCTCTCTAGATCTCTCATCTTTTTCTCTCTAAAATTCTTGTGTTCTTTATTCATCAACTGTATGTGTGTGAATTCGATCCTAACAAATACCCTTTAATGTCTTGTAAAACTAATTAGTCTTATTTGTCCTTTATTGGAATTAAATAAGCACTCAAGTATGAAATATTAAAATGTTTAATAATTGTCTATTTTAAAACGTTAAGATTTATATCTGTCATATAAATTTTAAAGGAAAAATTACATAAATAAATACATTTTAAAAAATAATTACTGATTTTAGCGATATTTTTTGTTTATTACCATTTATAGCAATGCTTTGTTAAATCTGTAATATGTATTAAAAGTGAATTATGTATGCAATATATATGAATTATAATTGTTTTTTGAAATATATCATGTTTGTTTGGTAAAAAATTATCACATTGTATTATAAGTGTATTAAAATGTGTGATAAATATATTATTCATCATTAAAATTTGTATTATATGTGAATAATAAATTGGTCTTTGTAATATGTATTAAACTGTATTATAAATGAATTAAAAGTGATCAAGTAAAAAAAATATTATTGCTATAAATGGTAAATATTTTTTTATTATAGTATATTTAGGTAAGTTTCCCAATTTTAAAAATAATATATATTGAATCTGTGTTAATACGAACTTACGTAGCTATAGAGACCTAACAAAAATTTAAAACATTAAAGGCTATATGACAAAGATTTCAAATATTTTGTCAAAGGTCAAGCCTTAGAATTAAGTCTATGAAAATTGTCTTTTTTTTTTCTTATGAATATTCAACATTTAGTTGTGAAGGTAAGTATGAGTTAGTTGACCGCATAATAATAGCACATATTTTGATGACGAATTCCACAATAATTAAAATTTGAAAATTATTTGTTCGATGTCAACTTATTTTTCTCTTTTCAATTTTCAATTAACCTAATTAGAAGTTGTTTTGAATAAGACATGAATAAAAGCAACATTGAAGGAAAAATAATTACCTTTCGAATGAGTCTCTATCCTGTGTGAATTTAGATTAACTGAATTTCAATATATGTGTCGAAATGTCGAATAAATATTTTTTCTTTAAATAAAGAAGAAGCAAGAACAAGAGGGAGAGGGAATGAAATACTATAAAAGAATTTATTTTTAGATGATCCATTAAAATTTGAATATAGAAGCAATGAGGTCTTACGCATAATTCACACACAAAAGCTAGCTTAAAAGGAGGAGGATTGTCCAGATGTTATAAGGAGTTCACCCATCTCATTAATTCTATACGTTTTATTTTCAATTTTTTTATTACTTATACAGTTTTAAATTTTCGTATGATTAAAAGTTTTTAATTGAAGGCAAAAACGCTTTTACAGTAAATATTAACTCTCTCTGTTTAATAATTATTGTTAATCATTGACTTGACACATACCTTAAAGTGTATCATACTTCATATTACTCCTTTCGTTCACTTTTTTTATTTATTTAAAATTTAAAACATAAAATTTCACTCTTTCTTGTTATTCTTTTTTCCAATTTTACCCTCAATAATCAGTTATTTTCAAATCGTTTGTCAAGACCTAAGACTATATATCAATTAGTATGTCTAAATCATTACTCATTTCTTAAAAAACATGAAAATTAAAAAACTTTAAAGAATTGTTGGAGTAATTTATTAACAAATTTAATGAAGGCGTTTGTAGTTGAAAGTTGAAACATAGTAATCACGATTTCAAGTTTTCAACACTATAAGTTGAAATTTCAGAACCTATTCATTCCCCGTGGCAATTACTCACTTTGTTCCATTAAAAATTTCGATATTCAAAAATCAATTTAACTTAAAAAAAACATGTTATATTAATTTAACTTAAAAAAAACATGTTATATTGAATTAGATTACTTTCAATATCTTAAAATAATGATCTATGAATTTTGATGTTATACAAAAATATTGTAAGTTATAATCCTTCTCGTATATCAAGAGTAATAAAAATCTTAAAATATTAATTAAAATTTATTTAGTTTAACTTTTAAGAAAGAAAATCTAGAAAGTTTTCTGAAACCAAATTTCCTATTACTAATATTATTTATATATATTTAAAATATATTTTCCATGTTTGTTTCATTTATTATGATAATAAGATGATATGAAATAAAATGAATAGTCAATTTCATTTTATTTGAGACTGAAACATAATTATTGTTATACTATATGCCTTAATTTATTTGCGCATGATGCAGACATTAGTTAGTTTTCAGGTTAAATTATGAGGATATTCATAATTAAATTTGAAATCATCTGCATCATTAGTAATCAGTATTTGTTTATACAGCTAAAAATCTTGGTTGCTTTACTTTAATTTTATTTTCTTAATCAAGTAATTATAAAATTGACTCTCTTATTGAATGCCACATCTAGGTTGGAAAAAGAAGAAGAAAATAGTATTTAAATACTCCTTCTAAGTAACTTTAGTCTTATTAACTTTTTCATTCGGGTTCGGTGATGTTAAAGCTCTGATTAAATTTAAATCGTGCACAGCAGGGTTTATTCGAAATACTGTTTTCAATAAGATTTTTCTAATATTTGAGCTCAAATTTAAGATTACAACTGTCAAAATGGGATGGGCTCAATCTAACCCAACCCAACCGTAACGAGCTAGAGAGTTAAATGGATTGGGGAGGGCTGACCCTTTTAATTAAAGCGCCAATAAAATAGCGGCTCAACCCAGTCCTAAGCGGGCCACGAGTTGGGACGGGTTGACCCTTCAATGAAATAATGAACAATATTATTCTCTTAGAAGGAGTATCTAAGAGAATCGAATGTTGACATCTATGATACAAATTTTCATTTATGAATCACACACTTCAATGAATACTTATAAAAGTACATTTATAAATCTCACACTTCGGTGAATGCTTACTGTATGCATCTAAAGTTTCGTTCCTGAAAAACAGCCAACAAGAAAGGAAAATAGCAATCAAACAATAATATTTGAATTTGGATTTATGCGAATGTTACAATCTTTATGAAATCTTTAATAAAAGATGTAATCCTCTGATTTTTCTCTTCACGAATGATCTTGATGGAATACTTGCGGCTCAAACACTTGGAGCGAAGACTTCTTTGTATGCGGAAGACTTGCAGATCACCACTAAAGAGCAACTATGTATTTTTGTATGTATGTCTTTTTTTGTGTTTTGATCAGAAGAAGATCACCTCTTTATATAGGCTTGAGTTAGGGCTTTAGGGGTATTTTGGTTCGAGCAATTTTGATCCTTGGGCATGAAGAACATGGTTTGGGCTCATCTTGTCAACTTAATGGACTGACCCAAGTAATTTGGATTTGATTTAAGTCATACGATTTTGACTTAGATATTAATCCGACTTTATCAACCAGAAATTTGACTTGGTCAACATATGCTGATTTAAGATTTAATCCAAATTTAATATGAATTTATTAATAAAACTTCACTCTCTACACTTACCAAAGTACATAACAGTCAACAGTCAACGTAAGATTTAGCGAAAAAATATTGATCATTAACCATAACCCCCACAAAAAATAAGCTAATTTAAAAGACTTGATTTTTTATGTTTTTAACATTTTTATCGATAAAACATTTACAAATAAAACACTAATATATATATATATATATANAAAAAACCTCGTTTCTAAATGGATCAAAAAAACTAGGCCCGACCTCACTTAATTCAAGGGTTGGATTGGGTCGAGCTCGCAGATCAAATCAATTTTAACGACTCTATTTAAGATATTTGATAGATAAATAAAATAATCTTATCACTACACCACAACACAATTATTTATAAGCAATTTTTGTTAATTCAGCATTTGACATAGGATCGATACTTCTTTATTTTAAATTAAAAAAATTGCACGTGAAATATAATTTTGATTTTGCATAAAAAGTTGGGAAAGTTTAGTTGGAATTATTGACTAAATCTTATAATACGTATAATTAGTATTATCATTATCATTATATATTATGCAAGTAATAATATACTATTGCGTGGCATATATTTTAGACTTTGGGGACCATCCATATTTTTTTAAAAGTAAACTATTGTACATATATAGTATAATGACATATATATGTATATATATATATATATATATATATATTATTTTTTTATTTTCCTTCTTAGATTATATTGATATGTGTCATTAAAGGTGAAATTGTAATTTCCCAAAAAAAAAAGATATTTCTACCTCAACGAGGTAGGAATAAGTCCGTATCCACTGAGCACTCTATCCTCCTTATATTTTACATATGAGATTAAGCTCAAACTATGGTGAAGCTAGGTAGGATCGTGGGCCATTCAACAAAAAAATTATACGTTTAAAATAATTAAAAATATTTTTATAATATAAATAAATATCGGACCCTCTTTAATTTTTATGTATTTATTTTTAATACAAATTTCGATTTTGCTACTGCATTGGAAATGTTGCTATCGTATCTTATTCGAAAAATGATAAACTACTTTATACAATATGATTAATTTATATTCTAGAAGTCTGGTAAAGAGCCGCTGCCGCACACGATATAGTATATAATAGCCTAAATTATGGAAATATTTATTTAAATTATTATTCATTATCTCTCCTTATTTCTCCATTCATACAACTAAAGAAATAATTTTTTTTCTTTTATTTAAAAAAGATAATATTGTTTAAAAAAACAAGTTAGCAAGACGGTATATATTCAAGATGAGAATTATAATATATCTGACGTCGAATGAAAAATAAAAAAATAATAATTAAAGGGATATAAAAAGAATTTTAACATGTTGACCTTGTATGTGACGATATTTCTTTTAGCAAAACTTTTAATGCATTCACATGAATATATGTATGGAAATAATTCAGTCAATATACTTCTAGAATGATAGGCAAAATCAACCAACAAAAGACATTTCAAAATAAAGAAGATAAAAGTAAGCCACATTAATAAATGTTGGATTTATACGTGGATAGTATATGAACTTGTGAAAATTTTTATTTAAATATTAAAGTTTATTTTGATGAAGCGTTTGAATACATGATAAAATATTTTTATTTTATATTTTTAATTCTTTTCTTTTTTCGTATTTTCAAGTGTTTTTGTTACGTAAACAAGTTAGTAACATAAAGTGTCATTTTACTTTAATTACGTGAATTATCTTCAATAAGTCATAAAAATTCAAACTTGTCAGTTGATGTTGCTATTAAGGAGACGACAAGTGCGATAACTGTCAATTTTTTCATGTTTGGTTGATTAAAAGTTTTGAAAAATCAATTTTTTTTATGATAAAATATATTTTTTAGTGAAAGTAGAGAAAATAAGTTCGACAAGTGACATTTCACATTGATTGTGATCTTTCTATCCTCCAACTGACTTCATCTTCAAATCCAAATCAGTTAATTCCCATCCCCACCTCCTAATCACGTTATGTATATTTGTCTACATTATATACAAATATTTGAAATAATAATTTTTTTTACATACATATTAAACATACTGACATATTTATTACAATTAACTAAGCTATATAATAGATATTTGAGAGTATGTACATTTTACTTTTCAAAATTTGAAATAAATTACTATGTATAACTATTTTTCAAAATAAAATTTATTGACGAATTCAACGGAGGAACTTAAAAGACAAATTAGTTAGGTTAGTAGTATTATACGGTTTGAAGTTGTGCCCATACATTTGGTCAGCATTGATCTTATATTCCCCATACAAAATATTTCATTTTCTATTTATAATATACACTTATTTAACTTTTATTATTTCATTTTCCTTTTTAGCTTATTTTAGGCTACTTCTTTTTCTAAGCAAGCAAGTGGTATTTTCTTATGAAGATTCAAAGAAAGTTACATATGGGGTTTCCAATTTTGATATCTTTATTCTCCCACATGTGTGCCCAAAGATATTACTATTTAACTACAAAGTACTTGAAGTTCAATAAATATAAATATTATACATATATAAGATGTTTACACTTTTAGCCTCCTTATTATTAATAAATGTCGAAGCTAATCATCGTAATATCTAATTAAAGTTATTTATCTTATCTTGAATTACCTATAACATATGGATTTGGTCCTTCTTTTTTTTTTTACAACGAATATTTGATATTTAAATTAAACAATAATAACATATTTAATACGATTTCATAAGTGGGATTCAAAAAATGATAAAATATATTGAAATGCGATTTTATTCACATTCAAGTTGAAAAATTCCACGTAAGACGCAAAATGCTTCCTAATAAAACGACTTCGTACCTAATATATATGTTTAAGATGGTTGCACTTTTAGTCATTCGATTATTAATATATTTTAATATCTATCATCATAATATCTAAATAAAAACATTTATCCTGAATTACTAGAAATATGTAATTTGGTCCTTCTTTTTTTTGTACAACGAATATTTGATATTTAAATTAAACAACAACAACATACTTCATACGATTTCATAAGTGGGATTCAGAAATGATAAAATATATTGGGATCCGATTAAATTTAAATTCACGCTGAAAAATTCTACTCAAGCAGTAGAATTCTCCCTAATAAAGGCGACTTCCTAATCAGAAAGATTCAACCCCGAGACTTAGCTAAAGATGAACTAATACTTATTAAACGATTCTTGCATGATAGAGAGTTTGTTTCTGATAAAACTCTTATCTCGAAAGATTCTTTCTTAAAAAAATTTACAAGAACCAAAAGTAGAGTTTGTCAATTTTGAAGGACTCAAAACACAAATTTACATTTTCTTTTGGGAGTCTTGTGAATATATCAAATTTCTAAAGCCGCCTTTTCTGAAATAACTAACTATATAAATCCCTTCTTCTCTTTATAGCTTTTAACATCTCTTCTTCATTTTCACAACAAAAAAAAAAAAATTGAAATTTTTTTTAACAACCCCATTTTCTAATTTGTGATGATTTGAAGTTTTCCTAGTTAATTTGTGAAAAAAAATTGAATCTTGATTATTTTTTTTTTTGATTTTTAAGAATTTTGGGGTTTCAAAAAATGGAGCCTGCAAATTTGGGTAATTTAAGAGGGAGTAGTTTAAGAGGAAGTATAAGTGGAAGTAGAAGAGGAAGTGTAAGTTTAAGAGCAAATAGTAATTCCATATGGAGAAATACTGGGGTTGAGATATTTTCAAGATCAGCTAGAGATGAAGATGATGAAGAAGCATTAAAATGGGCAGCACTTGAAAAATTACCAACTTTTGATAGATTAAGAAAAGGTTTATTGTTTGGTTCACAAGGTGCTGCTGCTGAAATTGATATTGATGATATTGGTTTACAAGAAAGAAAAAATTTACTTGAAAGACTTGTTAGAGTTGCTGATGAAGATAATGAAAAGTTCTTGTTGAAACTCAAAAACAGGATTGATAGGTATGTTCATCTTTGTTTGAATTACGTCTCGTGTTTGATTCCTGGATAAATAAACACGTATACTATTTTTTTCGAATCAGACCCCACTTTGTGAAACTACACTGAATTTGTAGTTGTCGTTGGGTGAGAAGTTAAATTCTGTTTTTTTAATGGTTACCATATATGTTGTCTGCTATTCATATTGAGTCCGACTTATTTGGATTCACATAGTATAAGTCGGAAGAATTTTTTATATCCAAAACTAAAATTCGAGATATCTAGTAGATATTTTTAACAATCCCACAAAAACACTTTGTGGTGAGATGGGTTGGAAGGTCTTCATACTAGGATTATTTTAATATATCTAGAGCTGTAATTTGAGACCTCTGATTAAGAACATAGGCATTCTAACAATCGCACCACAAAATTTGGTGAGATGGGGGAATCTCTTCGTATTAGGATTTTTTTCATATGCAGAGCTGTAAGCTGAGACTTCTAATTAAGAACAGAGACATTAACAATCCCATGAGATGGGCGGGAAGGTCTTCATACTAGAATTTTTTCATATTCAGAGCTGGAACTCATAATAAAGAAGGGAGATATCCTACCAATCTCACAAAAATACTTTGTGGTGCGATAGGCGAAAAGGTCTTCGTACTAGGATTTTTTGTTCATATCTAGACCTGAAATTAGAAATTTTTAATTAAGAACAGAAACAACCTAACAATTCCGTTACAACACTTGTTAATTTAAGTGGTTAAAAATTGATTTTTGACACATATTTTGTTGGAAAATTTGCAGAGTTGGGATTGATTTGCCAACAATAGAAGTAAGATATGAAAATTTAAATATTGAAGCAGATGCATATGTGGGAAGCAGAGGATTACCCACATTTATCAACTTCATGACTAATTTTCTTGAGGTATTACAAAAAAAAATAAAAAATCGATTTTTTGATTATTCATTATTACAATTTTTACAAAAAAAAATCGTCGAATCTAACAAAAAAAATTTTATTTTTATTTTTGTTTTGTAGACATTGTTAAATACTCTGCATATTCTTCCAAGCAGTAAGAGGCAAATCACTATTCTTAAGGATATTAGCGGAATAATTAAACCCTGCAGAATGACTTTGCTTTTGGGACCTCCAAGTTCTGGGAAAACAACATTGTTATTAGCTTTAGCTGGAAAACTTGATTCTTCTCTTAAGGTATAATTTTTTCTCGTAACATATTCGAAATTTACTGGTCCGACTAATATGAATTTCAATTGAGGAGAGTCGTGTTTTCTTTTTATTTTCAAAAGTGGTTATTTGCATTTTTGGTCCCTCAATTATTGGTTAATTCTAGTTTGGTCCTTGTACTATGTAGTTAACACATTTTTGGTACAAAATATGTGAGTTTTAGAGTGTTTTTTAACCTTTAATCTGGAGTAAACATGATAAATTGATCATAACAAATCATTAAATTTTCAAAGATTTACTTTTGAAGGATCAAAACTACATATATGTATATATATATATATATATCAAATAAATAAAGATCATTTGTTCTTTAAGCAGGAATCGGAACCAAAACTACTATTTATTCATATTTGAGGGACTAAAAATGCTAATCCCTCCCCCTTAAATATGAA
This sequence comes from Solanum pennellii, assembly GCF_001406875.1. Lineage (NCBI taxonomy): Eukaryota > Viridiplantae > Streptophyta > Magnoliopsida > Solanales > Solanaceae > Solanum > Solanum pennellii. The sequence continues at coordinate 82,601,348 of NC_028645.1, forward strand.
GGATCATGAAATCGCGAGGAACCAAAACTACTATTTGTTGATATTTGAGGGACTGAAAATGTTAATATTCCGCGAAAAAAAGACTAAATTTTTTTCTTGGAATATTAGGTGACTGGTAAAGTGTCCTATAATGGACATGAACTACATGAATTTGTACCACAAAGAACAGCAGCTTATATTAGCCAACATGATTTACATATTGGAGAAATGACTGTAAGAGAAACTTTGGAATTCTCCGCGAGATGTCAAGGAGTTGGATCTCGTTATGGTTAGTAACAGTTCAACACTAATTTTTAAAAAAATATAATTTTCTACGAATCGATATTGTTAGATAAATCCTGATATATCAAAAAAAAAAATTTGTTTGTTGAAAATTTTCTGCAGAGATGTTAGCTGAACTATCAAGAAGAGAGAAAGCAGCTAATATAAAACCAGATCCTGATATTGACATTTACATGAAGGTTAGTATGTGGACCTATATTATGTTTACATATGTGAACAGAGGCGGAGTTGGAATTTTTAATAAGGAGGTTTAAAATCTGTAGAAATAGACACATGAATTAGAAGTAGCAGAAGAATGTTCGACATCTACTATATATATATACATATAAAATTATTCTAACCATGTATAAATAATATAATTTTTTTTCTCCCTTCATGCAAGGTGACTCCGCCCCTGTGTGTGAACATCAGGGGCGGAGTTAATAGCTGATATGTCAGTTCGATTGATGCATTAATATATTCATTAAATATGTAAGAATGTTAAATTTAGAAACTCAGTTATTATGTTATAGTGAAAATGATCATAACTTTTAATTCAAAAATAAAAATGAAAGAAAGTTTGAAAATTATTGATCTATTAATAGAACCCCCACAGAAATAAATGATTTTTTAATTAGAAATTATTGGACAGATATTAAGGAAAAAATATTAAAAAGCATTTTTTTTGTGGTCCAAAAGAGTAGGCTAATTAATTAATTCGTGGTATATTTTGACCCCACCACTCCAAAAAAATCCTAGATAGGAGACAAAGAAATCAAGAAAAAAAAATAAAAATTGGAAAGTAAAAAAAAAATTATTAGAAAATTCAAAGTTATACTTATAGTTTACTCTTTTTCAATTGCTTTTAAATGTATGCTAACTTTTTTTTCTTAATTTCTCGCTCGATATTTGGTACCGCTTTATGGGCCGATTAATATAAATTTGCACATGTGTAATAAGTTATTGATACTTATAAGTATGGTAACTAACCTATTATTAATAGGTTAAACTACATTGATAGTTTAATTTTTTTTTAACGTGGTGCATATAACTTAAATCTTTTGGTAAAATAAAATAAAAAAATCCATTGATATTGTGCATATAATTTGTAGTGTCATTATGTCTGTAATTTGAGATGCATTTTATAGTTTTAAGTAAAAATTTTAAAATACATTTTACTTGTTCGTCTTAACAAATTAAGAGAGTTTTATTACTTTTTCCTATATTACCCTTCGAATTAAATTACTACATATAGTAGTTGTTATAGTTACAAAACATCGTTAATAAGGTTACTTCAGTAAAATACACCTCTAATTAAAATTTTCTAAAGGAATGTGCCAAGTCAACGGATTTCAAGTGAATTTTTTTTTGTTCCTTTATTTGAAAGTAATCATACTTATTACTTCTTTTGTGGAATTTAGGCTTCAGCAACAGAAGGACAAGAAGCCAATGTTGTTACAGATTATGTTCTTAAGGTAACGTTTAGAATATCCGATTAGTCTTATATTTGAATTATGAAAGAAATGAGTCGAGGGTCTTTTGGAAACAACCTTTCTACCTCCATGAAGTAGTGGTAAGGTTTACGTACATTCTACCCTCCCCAGACCCCACTTGTGGAATTTCGCTGAGTATGTTGTTGTCGTTGAATTCTAATAATGTAAATGATACTGCAGATTTTGGGACTAGACATTTGTGCGGATACTATGGTGGGAGATGAAATGTTAAGGGGTATTTCTGGTGGACAAAAGAAGCGTGTAACGACTGGTGAAATGCTTGTTGGACCATCAAAGGCACTTTTCATGGATGAAATATCGACTGGATTGGACAGTTCCACGACATACTCCATCGTGAATTCCCTAAGGCAATCTGTTCAAATCTTGAAGGGAACTGCTGTTATTTCTCTGTTGCAGCCTGCCCCCGAGACCTACAACTTGTTTGATGATATCATTCTGATATCGGATGGGTACATTGTCTACCAAGGCCCTCGTGATGATGTGCTTGAGTTCTTTGAATCCATGGGATTCAAATGTCCAGAGAGGAAAGGCGTGGCCGACTTTTTGCAAGAAGTATGTTTCATTATAAGAAACGAAAACGGTACTTAAAAATTTAGAAGTGTTGATGCAATTTTGGTTCTAACGTGGAAAGTCGGAAATTTTTGCAGGTGACATCAAAGAAGGATCAACCACAATATTGGTCAAGGAGGAATGAGCATTATAGGTTTATCTCATCGAAAGAATTTTCTGACGCGTATCAGTCTTTCCATGTTGGGAGGAAACTAGGCGATGAGCTTGCGATCCCATTTGACAGGACTAAATGCCATCCTGCTGCTTTGACTAATGAAAAGTACGGTATAGGAAAGAAAGAGCTCTTGAAGGTTTGCACTGAAAGAGAATATCTACTAATGAAGAGGAACTCATTTGTTTACGTGTTCAAGTTCTTTCAGGTGACTTACTTGACCTATATTAGAAATGTTGATTTAAGTCTTGATCTTGTCATATCCGCGTGCACGTTGTAATGCTTGCCTTGTTTTCATTTCTTTTCTCAGCTTACAATAATGGCTCTTATGGCAATGACCCTCTTTTTCCGAACTGAGATGCCACGAGATACAGTAGATGATGGAGGCATATACGCTGGTGCTCTCTTTTTCGTGGTGGTTATGATTATGTTTAACGGGATGTCTGAGATGGCCATGACAATTTTCAAGCTTCCGGTCTTCTACAAGCAAAGAGACCTTCTCTTTTTCCCTTCATGGGCTTATGCAATTCCGTCATGGATCCTCAAAATCCCCGTAACACTTGTTGAAGTCGGTCTTTGGGTGATCCTTACGTACTACGTCATTGGATTTGATCCTAATATTACAAGGTACGGAAAGAATAGGCCACACAAAATAATGATGAAGTTATCATTTTTGTCCCCCGACTCTTGATTAATCACTAACGTTTTTGCAGATTTCTGAAACAATTCTTGCTGCTCGTATTAGTAAACCAGATGGCATCAGGATTGTTTAGATTCATGGGTGCAGTTGGAAGGACCATGGGAGTTGCAAGTACATTTGGAGCATTTGCTCTTCTTTTACAGTTTGCATTGTGTGGTTTCGTTCTTTCACGAGGTATGTTTGATGATATAGGTATTTGCAGAAACTCTTTTTTTGTTCTAACATATTAATATTTTGTAATTTTTCCTAATGCTGCAGAGGATGTGAAAGGCTGGTGGATTTGGGGGTACTGGATCTCACCGTTGATGTATTCCGTGAACTCAATCCTTGTGAATGAATTTGAAGGGAGCAAGTGGAAACACGTAAGTTTGTATTACATAAAGTAACCTGCAATTGCCTATTTTTTTCTTCTATGAATGCTGACATCAACTCACACTAAAACAGATTGCACCAAATGGAACCGAGCCCCTTGGAGTTGCAGTTGTGAAATCACGAGGGTTCTTTCCCGATGCATACTGGTACTGGATTGGTTTCGCGGCACTTTTTGGATTTACAGTTGTCTTCAACTTCTTCTACAGTCTTGCATTGGCGTATCTCAAACGTGAGTTTCTTGAATTATTTCCATTTTATGTTTCACCAAGAGAAACAAATAATTTACTAACGTAGTATAATTATTTGCAGCATATGGTAAGTCACAAACAGTGAGACCAGAAGACAGTGAGAATGCTGAAAATGGTCAAGCTGCATCCCAGATGACTAGCACAGACGGAGGAGATATCGTCAGTGCGGGTCAGAGTAAGAAGAAGGGAATGGTTCTTCCGTTTGAACCCCATTCTATCACCTTCGACGATGTTGTATACTCTGTTGACATGCCTCAGGTAACATGCCAAATGTTTTAGTAAACGCAAAATTGGAGCTGTCAGGCGTTAGCAACACTCTCGTCCTCTGACTAATACTAAAACTGATTTTGGATGACTTACAGGAAATGAAAGAACAAGGTGCCGGTGAAGATAGATTGGTACTTCTAAAGGGTGTGAGTGGAGCTTTCAGGCCTGGTGTTCTCACAGCTTTGATGGGCGTTAGTGGTGCTGGTAAAACAACTTTAATGGATGTTTTAGCTGGAAGAAAAACAGGAGGATATATCGATGGCGACATCAAGATTTCTGGCTATCCCAAGAAGCAAGAGACGTTTGCTCGTATTTCTGGATACTGTGAGCAGAATGACATCCATTCACCTTACGTTACAGTGTATGAGTCCCTGGTTTACTCAGCATGGCTGCGTTTACCCAAGGATGTTGACGAAAAAACTAGAAAGGTCCGTTCCTCTGAGGTTTCTTCATCCGTTAATAAGACTATCTCTTACAGATTGGACAAACCTCTAAGAGAAAGTAGCAGCCTCATAACATTTTCTATTGTTTATTTCTTTTACAGATGTTTGTTGATGAAGTTATGGAACTTGTTGAGCTTGAACCCTTACGATCTGCCTTAGTCGGGTTGCCAGGAGTTAATGGTCTTTCAACCGAGCAACGCAAAAGGTTGACCATTGCGGTAGAACTGGTCGCGAACCCCTCTATTATTTTCATGGATGAACCAACTTCAGGGCTGGATGCAAGAGCTGCTGCTATTGTTATGAGAACTGTTAGGAACACTGTCGATACAGGAAGAACGGTTGTTTGTACTATCCATCAGCCAAGCATCGACATTTTTGAAGCCTTTGATGAGGTAGAGTTATTATCTTTTAAGCAAAGTCTAGCTAGTATATATTTCATCTATTTATAACATCGAGTACTAAAATCAAAATGGCTTCACAGCTATTTCTCATGAAACGAGGAGGACAAGAGATATACGTTGGTCCATTGGGTCGCCATTCTTGCCATTTGATCAAATACTTTGAGGTAAGTTGTACTAAAGAGAAAATGACTACTTCTCTATTTCCGATATTATACGAGAAAATACTGACCTCCGTTTTGGGTTGAACGCAGTCGATTCCCGGGGTAGCTAAAATCAAGGAGGGTTACAATCCAGCTACTTGGATGTTGGAAGTCACAGCCTCGGCTCAAGAAATGATGTTAGGCGTTGATTTCACCGACTTATACAAGAATTCTGACCTGTACAGAAGGAACAAAGCGTTGATTACTGAATTAAGCGTCCCTCGCCCTGGTTCAAAAGACCTGTATTTCGAAACTCAATACTCACAGTCAATGTGGATACAATGTATGGCTTGTCTGTGGAAGCAAAACTGGTCGTACTGGCGTAATCCTGCTTACACTGCAGTCAGATTCATCTTCACAATGTTCATAGCACTAGTCTTTGGAACAATGTTCTGGGATATCGGTACCAAAGTGTAAGTACCGAAACATGAAAGCTTACAAAAGTATACTTATTAAAATCCTTCACACATTCTTAACTTGATCTTTATTTGTTACAGGAGCCAGAGCCAAGATCTTTTTAATGCTATGGGATCGATGTATGCTGCTGTTCTCTTCCTTGGTGTACAAAATGCATCATCAGTGCAACCAGTTGTAGACGTTGAGCGAACAGTGTTTTACAGAGAAAGAGCTGCTGGAATGTACTCTGCCATACCTTATGCCTTTGGACAGGTGAATAGACAAGTTCGATTTCTGGTAGCGATAACAACTTCAATGTTATAATAGAAGTTCATTGAAACGTTCCTATATTGCAGGTTTTCATTGAAATCCCTTACGTATTCGTACAAGCTATAGTATATGGTATCATCGTCTATGCTATGATCGGATTCGAATGGGAAGCTGGCAAGTTCTTTTGGTACTTGTTCATCATGTTTACCACCCTCTTGTACTTTACATTCTACGGTATGATGAGTGTGGCTGTCACACCAAATCAAAACGTTAGTTCTATCGTTGCTGCCTTCTTCTATGCTATATGGAACCTCTTCTCAGGATTCATCGTTCCACGACCTGTAAGATCCTATACCTTTTATATTCTTGCTTCAAGATACACATCTAGAGCTCGGAAAATTGATTCATTTTCTTTCCTTACAGCGTATGCCTATATGGTGGAGATGGTATTACTGGTGCTGCCCTGTTGCCTGGACCTTGTATGGTTTGGTTGCATCGCAATTCGGAGACATCCAAAGTAGACTAACTGATGAAGAAACCGTGGAGCAATTCTTGAGACGTTACTTTGGATTCAGACACGATTTTCTTCCAGTCGTTGCAGGTGTGCTCGTTGCATACGTAGTTGTTTTTGCCTTCACATTTGCTTTTGCTATCAAGGCATTCAATTTCCAGAGAAGATAAGTGAAATCTAACCAAATGAAGAACTTTTGAGGAAACAGTGGGTACAAAATTAGTATAGAGGGATTAGTTACTACTTAAGAAAGTTCATATTTTTCAACTTTTTGATGATTACTAGGTGTAATTTTTCTTTGTAATATTCATTTTAACTCTTTATGTTTATTTGTCAATGTACAATGAAAGTATAACAAGAGTTTTGTTACAAGGTTTGTCTTCATTTTAGTTTTTACCATTCCCTTCCAAATAATTTTTATTTTTTCGGTACGTTATGATTGAGCTACCTCCTTAGGGGGGTAAGGTGTGCGTGCATGTTACCCTCTCAGACTCCACTTTGTCGGATTTTACGGAAATAAATAATATATGAGCATATATAGTAGGGACATACCTTCAAAAGTGTAACAAAGGTTAAAATTCCATGGCTTCCATAAAAACCTGGAAAAAAAAGAGAAAGAAACTAAGTAATGATTATTGATAATACATCAAAATTGGTGGGAAGATCGTGGGTTCGAATCCTAGGTATAAAATTGTCTTAGGTAAGGAGAATTTTACCCTCCGTAGTAGTGAATATCCCATGCATGAATTCGGATTAGTCAGATCTAAAGCAAATCTCAGACACCATATGGAAAAAAAAAAAAACCCTACTTGATTGGACACTAACCCTATCTATAATAACCTATAAGTAATCCGGATTGGTCAGATCCAAAGCAAGTCTTCGACACCAGATGAGAAACAAAAAAACCCTACTTAAGTGAACACTTATCCAATCTTATATATAATGATTGAAAAGTACCTCGCTCCGACTCATCAAAAGTATTCTCAGATGTGTGGCAGATCCTCCGAAACTAAAAATAGTACATTTTTTTTGGAGGATTCGACACAAATACTAACTTATATTGATAATATATACTATATCAAGGCTTTGTTAAAGTAAGATACTAACACAAAGGGAAACAACAAGTGGAAATTTACATTGATCAGAATATTGATATAACATGGCTCTCAATATGCGAGTTTGGAGCCTAAAGGGTATAAAATATTAACAAAATTTCTAAAACGTTATATAAAATTTTATTTAACCAAAACGGCAAAATCGCTGAAACAATAGCGATTTCCTCCGCTGGAAAAAGCAAAATCGTTGCAGTAGCAGCAATTTTGCAAAATGTAATTTTTTGAAGAAAAAAAAATTCAAGAAAAGGCAGCGATTTTCATTTTTAAAAAAAAAAATTCAAATGAAGATGTGTGCCGTCGATTTTCATGAATTTTTTCTTTTAGCAGCGATTTTCTTTTTAATTTTTTTTTTAAAAAGAAAATTGAAAATCACTGCCTAGGCAGCGACTTTCTTGAATTTTTTTTTTTGCAAAATCGCTACTGCTTTTTCCGGCGGAAGAAATCGCTATTGTTCCAGCGATTTTACCGTTTTGGTTAATATAAGATTTTATATACCGTTTTAAATTTTTTTATATTTTATACCATTTAGGCTTCGGACTCCTCAATATGCTAGATAGTAGAACAAGTGTATACACATTGAAGTAACCAAAAAAATACAACAATTTTTTTTATAGAACAAGTGAGCAACCATATAACACATCATAAGGGAACAAAGGCAGATCTGTCTCGATCATAAAGTCACTAAAGCAATCACAATATTGAAAGCAAAAATACGCGATATTGAAACACAGTAGCCATGCACGTTAATTTAGTGAAGCTTACACTTCAAACATGTTGTATAAAGTGGTTCAATCAAGAATTAGTTGCTTCTTGAATCTTTAAGTTTGAGGAGTTCGAATAAATATCTGAATTTGAACACAAAAGAAAAGATAAAGAAATGAGAAAATATCATGAAAATCATACCCGTTTTTACTTATTCTATATTCTGAATCTACATCTGAATATCACTTAAGATTTGTAAATAAAAAGACATACATCATATTTTCACCAAAACATATAAATTTGGAGATGGTAATAAAGATGAGTTCACCTTTTGCACTTTGTTGTAATCCTTCAAAATCTTCATATGTATTAAACTAACATTCATATTATATATATGAAAAAATTTTCCTTTAGGAAGATGAGAAACTTTTGATCCATATATTAAAAAAATGAAACATGAAAAAAAATGGTAGTTTTCTAATAATATAGTTTATGAGACTAGTTAAGGGAATGAAAAAGAAGACTAAAATTAAATTTGGATATTATAAAATAAAAATTTCCCATACATCTCTAGAAGAAAAATAAATGTGTAGGGTGTAACAACATAACTACATCAATTTAAGGGTTTATATAATAGACACACATACTTGAATGCTGTTCAAGACTTTGAAAACTCAACTTTAAGACATATTTTCACATCTATATATTAATTTAAACACATAGATAAAAAAAAATGTTTATTCGTACCAGGTGTTTACATTAAACTAATAAATATAAATTATGCGTATACATTTTTATCATTTAGCCATGATTAAATTTGTATTCTAACTTTAATTTGTTCCTTTTAATGGTTTAATTGTTTGATTTGATGCACCACATTATTGTATGTTTTCTCATTTACAAAATATATTGCACAAATGTAATATAGATCACTAAACTATTTTTTTCCAAGATGGCTAAATTTATTATTAGCAAACACCTATATAATTTATTCGTACATCTTTAATCAAAGGTTTCACGGATACGAGTCTTTGAAACTAAGAAAATTTGGTTAGGAGCATCAGCCTCGCCTTGCAATGCGCGAATTCAAATTTAATTAGACTTCAATAATGCGGATACTGAATTAAAAACAAACACATATAATCTTGATAGGCTTAAACTCATTGATTTTGATTTTTTTGTGGTTATATGATCCCAAAAAGTATTTGTTGAAATTCAAGATTTGTGAGCGGTTTAGAAGAGAAATTAGTCAATCTTGTAGCCAAATGGAAAATGGATTAGTAGGCCATTCCAGAAGGTCTCTTAATTGTCAATCAAAGTCTGTTAATTATTTTTGTCTATGTTAATCAACTTTTTAGTTTGGCATCAAGAGGAGAACCTTTTAAATTATTATTTTTTTTCAAAAGGTCCAGATTTAATTTGCATATATACTATTCAAAATTATTCAATTTACTCTTTGGTATTATATTATATATATTTGTAACTGATTTTTTTTCCATTAGCTATTTGATATAAACATCAGAGTTTGATTAATTTTAAATTCGTGCTCGAAAGTCATATTTAAAGGTGAAGCACGTTTTAATAAAGACAACTCCCTACTCGATTAAATTTATCAAGAATCCAAAAACTTTAATTTTCTAAAATTCTAAAATCTGTAAACTAATCAATTTAATGTAAAAACCCAGTATAGATAAATATTTTTATTTGTCATTTAATATATTTGGCAACTTCTAAGCAAGAAGGAAAAACTGAATTTTTAGATATTTAAGAAGAGTCATATTTAAGTGCTATTTGGATTTGGTAATTTTGAATTTTCATCACATTCATAAATAAAAAAAAAAGATTAAAAAAGGACTATGACTTAGAGAAAATTAAAATTTATATTTTTCTATGTGTACACTTTCAATTTTCATCGTCTCCCCAATAGTCCACATGAAATAATAAAATATGAAGAAAAATATGGAAGAAAGTTTTCCATATGACTTCAAGTATTTTATTACATGTAAACTTTCATGTAAAATCTAACAAAAATTTATTACCAAAAATATAAAGGAAAAGTTAAATTTTCCTAATTTTTAGTGAAGAATATAATCTCCTAAGGAAAATAAAAGTAGCTCTCCATAAGTACAAAGTAAAAAATAGGTATAACACATAAAAAAACACGTAAAGTTGATTTTAGATTTTTAGTTGACAAAATAAATATTTATATATCTAGATATCTTAATTTATTTTATTGCGTTCTTCGAACACTCTAATTAACTTATGATCATCTAAGTACTTCTGAAATATATGTTTCATGCACGCCAATATTGAATGTTCACGAGACACATTAGAGCCGAATTGAAACACTTAGTTATTAGTTAAGATCAGATTGAAGTGTCTAGATGTGTATATACTAACGAAAAGTCAAAAACGCCTAAGCTATTATAATTTTTCAAGTTTTCTACCTGAATTATCAATCAAATGTTTATCCATACACACCTCAACTATTAGTTACTCACTTTGCCTACCTGATTTGGTGGTGATATTTTCGATACAAAAATCAAACAACTGATAATCGAAGTGAGTTTAGATAAATATTTACTAATAGTTTAACTAAAATAAATTACATATCTAATCGTTTAGATAGAAAACTCAAAAAATCAAACACTTTAAATATATTTTTGACATATTTTATAAAACACATCTAATATATCGTTAAGAAAAATATTCGAACAAACGATATCATAAATAAGCCCATACATTATTAGTTGAGGAAGGAATGACTATATGTTGTTGACTCTCGTGTGCTTCTAGACGCTGGTGGCCCTTTTTGGCTGCTTTTTGACTTACAAATTAATTATAAGCTTCTATTTTTATTATATTATTCTATACGTTAACTTTGCCACCAAGCTTAAATGCAAAATCTAGTTTTCTGATTTTGGTGCAGAAAATATTTTAGAATTTAGAATAGGGAAAAGGGTCTGATATACCCCTCAACTTTGTCATTTAGAGCTGATATACCCCTCGTTATAAAAGTGGCTTATATATACCCCTACTTGTAAACAAATGGCTCACATGTACCCTTTTCCTCTAACGGAAATGAAAAAAATAATAATTTTAATCTAAATTTTTATTATTTTTTTCTAAAAAATATAATCCCATATGAGTAAATTCAATCCTCGTCAAACATATTTTTTTGACTTTTTTTTTGTTTCAATGACTAATTTATAATTATTATTTCTCTAATCAAATTTATTTATGTTTCACTAATATTCTTGTAAAACTTATTGTAGAAGACCAAATTTTTTCTTCAAATACGAAATTAAATTACAATACACACAAAAAAAATAGTTTAAATTTTTTTTCTTTAAACTAAGGAATGAAAGAAAAAAAACAAAATAAGAATAAGAAACTCAAATAATTATAATAAAAGAAGTCAAAAAATATTTTTTGTATGAAAAAATTTAAAATATCCCTTGAACTTTGATAGAAGAATCATATATCCCCCTAAATAATTTTTAAAAAAAAATTAGAAGTAAAAAATATAAATTTAAAACTAATTTTTTAACTTCCGTTAAATGAAGGGTATATGTGAGCCATTTTGTAACGGCAGGGGTATATGTGAGCTGTTTGTATAACGGTAAGGGCATATATGAGCCACTTTTATAACGAGGGGTATATCAGCTCTAAATGACAAAGTTGAGGGGTATATCAGACCCTTTTCCCTTTAGAATAATAAGTAGATTCTTTTTTTTTCGTGTGTGTTTAATACGTAATTAAATATAAATAAAAAATATATCTTAAAACATTTTTATATAATTTAAATAAATGGTCTGGTCGTGAGAGGTGGAGGGGATGCGGGCTATGCAATAGCGGAGCCAAAATTTCAACTAAGTGGTGTCAAAATATAAAGAAGTTAAATTATGTAAAAGTCGAAAAGTGTCAATATATAATATATATACACAAAAAATATATTTATATATAATTTTCTGACGACCGACACACCTCAATTGTATGTGACTCCACCATTGAGGCTATGATAAAGTAAAGATAAGGTGTGTTAGAGTTTGGAGAGAACATAATCAACGTTTTTCTTAAATTGAATTTATATCATTAGACAATGTTTAACAACTTTTTATTACTAAACAATAATAAAGATTTCAACAGAAATAAATACAAGCGAGCTAGACATTCTCTTATCAATTCTAATAAGTAACAAACCTCTACTAATTAATCAACGTGCAGAAAATAAAAATTAGAAAGAATTAACTATTTTATGATCATCGCATAATTTATTTATGAAACTTAATTATTTCGCTACAATTAAAATAATCATTTTCCTCATTTATTAAAAACCTATTTTTTTTAAAAAAAAAATCAAAATTATCGATCAGACATAAATAAAAAATTAAAAATATTTTTCTCCGTATCAAACTTTATCCTTTTTAAGTCTCATATGACAGCCTATGTCCTAGGAAGAAAACATAAAATTCCTCCAAAAATCTATAAACGTGTGACGGCTGCAAATAAACAGTAAATCTTAAAAAATTCCTCTAGAAGTATAGTACTATTTCATCAAATAATTGTCAACTAGTCAATAAATCCAAAAATAAAAAATAAAAAATAAAATTGACCAATACATGTACCTAAAAAAAAATATAATTAAAAAAATCAACATTAAAATCCTCATATTCCATTTTTCTTGCTTCTATATAACACCTTTACATTTAACATGAAAACTCCAAACTCAATAAGAAAAAATATAAACTCCATATTAATATAACAACAAATATATTGATCAATTGGTATAGTTTCAAATTTTTTTTTTTAAATTTAGTTCCAATATGGAGCCATTAGATTTAAGTAATTTACGCGGTCGTAGTATTAGAGGAAGTATGAGAGAAAATAGTAATTCGATATGGAGAAATAATGGAGTTGAAGTATTTTCAAGATCAAATCGAGACGAAGACGATGAAGAGGCATTAAAATGGGCAGCACTTGAAAAATTACCAACTTATGATAGATTAAGAAAAGGTATATTGTTTGGATCACAAGGTGTTACTGCTCAAGTTGATGTTGATGATCTTGGTGTTTCACAAAGAAAGAATTTACTTGAAAGACTTGTTAAAGTTGCTGATGAAGATAATGAAAAATTCTTGTTGAAACTCAAAAACAGGATTGACAGGTACTTATTTTTTTTAATTTTGTATACGTTTACTGACAGTATAAAGAATTTTTACGCGATCACAGATAGTGTTATTGATACTTGATATTTGGTTTTACTTGTATATAGAGTCAAGAGTTTATTTTACTCAAAAAATTGAAATTTAATTATAGTGGTTTGCTAAAATGGAGAAGTATAAAAGGGAAAATATATTGTACAAGTAAAATGAAATGAAAGTAGCTTTTTTTTTTTGAAAAAAAAAATTAATTCATGTGATGTATTTTTCATTTAACATGTTTAAGAAATAATGATTTTTTTTAATATTTAGAAAAAGTTATGAGATAATTTAGAGTCACACAAAATTTTGAAAGTATTTTTTTAAAATTTTCTTTCTTGACTATGTGTTCAGTTAAAACTCGTCTTATAAATTGATATACAAAGAGTATTAACTTGTTAAAATACCCTAATAACGTAAAAGATTCTTTTATACCGTCGATGTATATGAGTAAAACATAAAATTCTTTAGTTTGGTGCTAATTTTTCTAAAACTTTTATTTTTTATGATAAAAAAAAAACAGGGTTGGAATTGATTTTCCATCAATAGAAGTGAGATTTGAGCATTTGAATATTGAGGCAGATGCATATGTTGGAAGCAGAGCTTTGCCTACTTTTACAAACTTCATTTCTAACTTCATTGAGGTAAAAAATATTTGATTTATATTGTGTATAACTATATATTATCACATATAGGAGTACTTATGTTTTAGTGTTTGTTTCAATGAAAAAAAAAAGATTGTTTGATTCAAGAGTCGTATGACTCTTGAATTGTCGGAGTTGATTCCTCAGATAGTCAGTTAATTAATTGTTATTATCTCGTAAAATTACTTTTCTTTATTGACTTTCTGAGTTAATAACTATTAGTTGAGTGACCATCTGAGAAATCAACCTGAATTGATGGCAATCTTATAATCTTAAAAGTTGTCTACTTTTCGCCCTGGTGATTTCTTAGTATGGTAGAATTATCGATGAAGAAGAGATATAAGTTCAAATATACCTCAAGAACAATGTGAGATGGTCATTTGTATCATTTTTCGATTAAAATCAGGCGATTTTTGTGGTGCTAATCGTTTCCATTAGTGGAATGTAGGCAAAAGTAGACAATTTCGCATACTTCAGGAGTAAATTTTAACCTTTAACTGTGATAATGATCAATCTCGAAGATATTATAGTGTGATTTTATATAAGTGTTCTGAAAAACTAACATTTGTTGTTGTTGTTTTTTGTTGTCTTATAAAGAGCTTATTGGATTCAATTCACATCATTCCATCGAAAAAACGTTCAGTTACAATTCTCAAGAATGTTAGTGGCTACGTCAAGCCCTGTCGAATGACTCTTCTTTTAGGACCCCCTGGTTCTGGAAAAACAACTTTGTTACTTGCGTTGGCTGGAAAACTCGATTCTGATCTAAGGGTAAGAATTTAAAACAACTTATAATTTTAGATTCGAATATATGGAAGACTAAAGTTTATAATGTTATGATAAAATCAGGTTACTGGAAAGGTGACGTATAACGGACATGAGTTACATGAATTTGTGCCACAAAGAACAGCGGCTTATATTAGCCAACATGATTTACATATTGGAGAAATGACTGTCAGAGAAACTTTGGAGTTCTCCGCAAGATGTCAAGGAGTTGGTTCACGTTATGGTTAGTTCTATTTTTCTAGTTCTGTTTATTAGTTTTGTTCGCGTTACTGACTATTTTTCTTGAATTATGTTTTAGAAATGTTGGCTGAACTATCGAGAAGAGAGAAAGCAGCTAATATCAAACCGGATGTTGATATTGACATGTTCATGAAGGTAAGACTGGAAAAACGATTTTAATTTCTCTTAACTGATATACATTTGAGCTATGACCGAATAATTAATATTACTATTGATGAATGGAAATGCAGGCTATATCAACAGAAGGACAAGAATCCAAAGTGATTACAGATTATATTCTTAAGGTAATTTTCATTTTTTCCAATTGTTTTTCATATGTTCGAGCTATTGAAAGGTCAGAGAAGTTATTCATTTGTCTGTAAATTCCGTTTTTTCAGATACTTGGACTGGATATTTGCGCGGATACTATGGTAGGAGATCAAATGATAAGGGGTATTTCGGGAGGACAGAAGAAGCGTGTCACTACTGGTGAAATGATTGTCGGACCGTCTAAAGCCCTTTTCATGGATGAAATTTCAACTGGACTTGACAGTTCCACAACTTACTCCATTGTGAATTCCCTAAAGCAATCTGTTCAAATATTGAAAGGAACAGCTCTAATTTCTCTCTTGCAGCCTGCTCCCGAGACTTACAACTTGTTTGATGATATCATTTTGCTATCAGATGGATACATTGTTTATCAGGGTCCACGAGAGGACGTGCTCGAGTTCTTTGAATCCATGGGATTCAAATGCCCTGACAGAAAAGGCGTGGCCGATTTCTTGCAAGAAGTATGTTTTATAAGAAACAAGAATATTAAAGTTTTCGAAACATTGATGCAGTGTTCAGTTCTAAGTTCTAACGTGGAATGTTTCGAACTTCTTGCAGGTGACATCTAAGAAGGATCAACAGCAGTATTGGGTAAGGAGGGATGAGCCTTACAGATTTATCACATCGAAAGAATTTGCTGAGGCGTATCAGTCTTTCCATGTTGGGACAAAAGTAAGCAATGAGCTTTCAACTGCATTTGACAAGAGCAAAAGCCACCCTGCTGCTTTGACTACTGAAAAGTACGGTATCGGAAAGAAACAGCTTTTGAAGGTTTGCACAGAAAGAGAATTCCTGCTAATGCAGCGGAACTCGTTTGTTTACATCTTCAAATTCTTTCAGGTGAACTACTTGGTCTATTCGTTATATCGATTTATGTCATAGCCTTGTCATATCCATGTGAAAATCGCTAATCGTCTCTTTGTTTATCCTCAGCTCATGGTCATTGCACTTATGACAATGACCATATTTTTTCGAACTGAGATGCCTCGGGATACTGCAACAGATGGAGGAATATATACTGGTGCTCTCTTTTTTACGGTTATTATGCTTATGTTTAATGGTTTGTCGGAGCTCCCTTTGACACTCTACAAGCTTCCGGTCTTCTACAAACAAAGGGACTTTCTCTTCTATCCTTCATGGGCTTATGCAATTCCTTCATGGATCCTAAAAATCCCTGTAACTTTTCTTGAAGTTGGGATGTGGACGGTCCTCACATATTATGTCATTGGATTCGATCCTAATGTTGGAAGGTATGTGAAGAAAGACTATATGGTGTAATCGTTGTCATAACATCACAAACATATATTGATCTGCTTTTGTTTCCGCAGATTTTTCAAACAATTTTTGCTACTCGTACTAGTAAACCAGATGGCATCAGGATTGTTCCGATTTATCGCAGCAGTTGGAAGGACCATGGGAGTTGCTAGTACATTTGGAGCATGTGCTCTTCTTTTACAATTTGCATTGGGTGGTTTCGCCCTTGCACGAAGTAAGTTTCGTGCTTTAAGTATTTATGGTAGCTCTTGTGTCGTTCATATGCTTACTTTTCTCTTATCTCCGAATGGTGTAGCTGATGTGAAGGACTGGTGGATTTGGGGATACTGGACGTCACCACTCATGTACTCGGTGAATGCAATTCTTGTGAATGAATTTGATGGAGAAAAGTGGAAACATGTAAGTTTGTGTACATAACGCAGCCTGTAATGTTTTTTATTGTTAACCTATGAATCCTGAAAGAACTCACACTGAAACAGACTGCCCCAAATGGAACTGAGCCACTTGGACCTTCGGTGGTGAAATCTCGAGGATTCTTTCCCGATGCATATTGGTACTGGATAGGTATAGGGGCACTTGCTGGATTCATGATTCTGTTTAACATCGCCTACAGTCTTGCTCTCGCTTATCTTAACCGTGAGTATCTTGAGTTTCTTCATCGATATATCCATAAATAAAAATATGATATGTACTAACATGGAATGAGTATCTGCAGCATTTGGAAAGCCACAAGCTACGATTTCAGAAGAGGGTGAGAACAACGAAAGTAGTGGATCATCGTCCCAGATAACTAGCACAACAGAAGGAGATTCTGTCGGTGAGAATCAGAATAAGAAGAAGGGCATGGTTCTTCCATTTGAACCCCATTCCATCACCTTTGATGAAGTTGTATACTCCGTTGACATGCCTCCGGTAAGTAATGAAAAATTACTAGTATCATAAACGGATGCTTTAACTTTCCTTAAAACGAAATGTGACTCGATTTTTTGACAACTTGCAGGAAATGAGAGAGCAGGGTAGCAGTGATAGATTGGTACTTTTGAAGGGTGTTAGTGGAGCTTTCAGGCCAGGTGTTCTCACAGCTTTGATGGGAGTTAGTGGGGCCGGTAAAACAACGTTGATGGATGTCTTGGCTGGAAGGAAAACCGGAGGTTACATTGACGGGAGCATCAAGATATCTGGATATCCCAAGAAGCAAGAAACGTTTGCACGTATTTCTGGATACTGTGAACAGAATGACATCCATTCACCTTATGTTACAGTTTACGAGTCCTTGGTTTACTCAGCTTGGCTGCGTTTACCTCAAGACGTCGATGAACACAAAAGAATGGTAAGTTCCCCTTATATCATTCTGTTTCCTTCCCTAATGAGAATTTATCGTACTGGTCATCTTATACGGGTTATCCCATTTCAGATGTTTGTTGAGGAAGTTATGGATCTTGTCGAGCTTACACCACTAAGATCAGCCTTAGTCGGGTTGCCAGGAGTCAATGGTCTGTCAACTGAGCAACGTAAAAGGTTGACGATTGCTGTTGAACTAGTAGCAAACCCCTCGATCATTTTCATGGACGAACCAACTTCAGGGTTAGATGCAAGAGCTGCTGCAATTGTGATGAGAGCTGTTAGGAACACTGTCGATACAGGAAGAACCGTTGTTTGTACCATTCACCAGCCTAGCATTGACATTTTCGAGGCTTTTGATGAGGTAAAATGTAACACCTTTTCCGTCTAATTCTAATTCGTCGTATGCCTTCTCTTTAGATATCAAGACACTAATACAAACATGTCATTACAGTTGTTTCTTATGAAACGAGGAGGACAAGAGATATACGTTGGTCCATTAGGTCGCGAATCATGCCATTTGATTAAATATTTCGAGGTAAGTTAGTTTTCTTTCGAAATTGAAAAAGTATGTTCCTTTTACTGATTTTAGATAATCAAGTACTGATCGAGCTTATTTTCACCGTGAATTCAGTCCATGCCCGGTGTTGGCAAAATAGAGGAAGGTTACAATCCAGCAACTTGGATGTTAGAAGTCACATCTTCATCTCAAGAAATGTCATTAGGGGTCGATTTCACCGAATTATACAAGAACTCAGACCTCTGCAGGAGGAACAAAGCCTTGATTACGGAACTAAGTGTGCCACGACCAGGCACAAGTGACCTGCATTTTGAAAACCAATTCTCACAGCCATTTTGGGTCCAATGTATGGCTTGCTTATGGAAGCAACACTGGTCCTATTGGCGTAATCCGGCTTACACTGCAGTCAGATTTCTCTTCACTACGTTCATAGCACTCATATTCGGGTCAATGTTCTGGGATATTGGGACCAAAGTGTAAGTACTATAACACGAAAAAATGAAATAAGAAGACAAACTTCCAACTTTTAACTTAAACAAATGCTAAGAAAGTCTCATTTTGTTTTTTTTGTTTGTTTCGATTACAGGAGTAGGCCTCAAGATCTAACCAACGCGATGGGATCTATGTACGCTGCTGTTCTCTTCCTCGGTGTACAAAATGCATCATCAGTTCAGCCTGTTGTATCGGTTGAACGTACTGTATTCTACAGAGAAAAAGCTGCCGGGATGTACTCTGCCATACCATATGCCTTTGCACAAGTAAGTAGCTAGACGAACAATGACAATTTTTCGTATTAAAACTTCAAACCATTCACATTATTTACGAAAACTTCAATGTTTTTTCGTGCAGGTTTTTATTGAAATTCCTTATGTATTTGTACAAGCTGTTGTCTATGGTCTCATTGTCTATTCTATGATTGGATTCGAATGGACCGTAGCAAAATTCTTTTGGTACTTTTTCTTCATGTTCTTCACTTTCCTATACTTCACCTTCTTTGGCATGATGACTGTGGCTATTACCCCGAATCAAAACGTTGCTTCAATTGTCGCTGGATTCTTCTATACAGTATGGAATCTCTTCTCAGGATTCATCGTTCCACGACCTGTAAGTTCATCTATAACATATACACATAGTTGAGTTTTTGTCATTTTCGTTTACAATAAATAAAATTGATCATTTTCCCCTGACTAAAAAAACAGCGTATTCCCATATGGTGGAGATGGTACTACTGGGCGTGCCCTGTTGCCTGGACGTTGTATGGTTTGATTGCATCGCAATTTGCAGACCTTCAAGACATCGTCAATGGCCAAACTGTGGAAGAATACTTGAGAAATGACTACGGAATTAAGCATGATTTTCTCGGTGTTGTTGCAGGCGTGATCGTTGCATTTGCTGTTGTTTTCGCCTTCACATTTGCTTTGGGAATCAAGGCATTCAATTTTCAGAGAAGATAGAAAAGTGTGTTTATATAGTTTGTGTTGAATAAGGTTTTATGAACTTTTTAGATTACTGAATCTTTATCTTATTAATCTTTCTGAATTCCCAGTTTCTGTTGTATAAGATGTTGTAATTGTCATATTCATGATTTTTTTTGTGGAAATATATATACAATTTTATTTAATGGTTGCTTCAAAGTATTGTCCATGTTGGGAGCACTTTGAAATTTTTGAATTCAACTTGAAGTTGTACTTCAAATTTTGGAAAAATGCACAAGTATTCCCTAGACTATGACTGAAATTCTAGAGATACACCTTAACTAAATTAAGCAACTATTACCTCTTGAACTTATTTTTTTTTGTAATTTTATCCACCTTTTTAGCTTACGTGGCATCCGAAAATTCATATTTGTATGCTATAGCAAAGTTTTGATGCAACATTAATCTGATGTGTGAAAATGAGAGATTTTGGAAATTTGTAAAACTTTTAGGATTTATGGTAATAAGAGAGCTTAAATGTGGAATTTTTGTCATTTATCCTTTGTACCGTAAAAAATATTTTACACTTAAATTATTCAAGAAATCTCACGTATAAGTTAATAAAAAACAATTACATAATAGATTAATGAAAATTAAAAGGCAATAATACTAGAAAATAGAAATCTCTATCTTAAAAGAAAAATAAACTTATTATTTCTAATTAATCCCACGGAATCTTCAAAGAAATTAAACTTTCAACGTATAAAGGTCCTATTTTAACCCCCAATGGAACTTTTTTCACTTTAAATTCAGTATATTCATTTTTTCTCACATTATACTCAAGAAATCGACCATCATTCTTTCTATATTGTAATATATTTCCATTCTCCTTAACACAAGTCACATTACCTAAGTACCATTGAGTATGAGGATCCTCATACAAAATAGGTAACTTCATGATGTTATTCCATGTTTTTCCATCTTTTTCGAGTGGCCAAATTGATATTTCCTTGTCAGTATTCGTTATAACATATACGCGATCACCCCACGCACATAATTTCACAAGTTCACCACATGTACTTGGCACTGGTGTTACGATAAATTTTTCATCTGCTACGTGGAAAGATATAACCATTTGTTCAGATTTGGATGAAATCGAAGTAGTCATCATGTGAATGACACCGTTTAATGAAACTGGATCTTTTTTTACGAACAACGATAAATCACAAGGAAGGGGGAAAATATCTTGAATTATTTTCCACGATTGATTTTTAACTGAATATATTTCAACAACGTAACGTGGATGCATTGTATTACTTTGAAGTTGTAATACTATACATAAGACCTTGTAATCCTCCGCCACAAAATCATAAGCAAAACCGAATATCGGCCTAATGAAATAATTCATGAAATAAGTCATATGTTGCAACATATAACGCGTTGGAATCCGTTTGTATTTTCGAATGACGGGATTCCATAATATTGAACCAGTGAGAGAATCATGAATAAAGAACAAACCATTGCATGAAATCACTTTTAAATAACCAATGTGTCTACATAATATTGGGATATTCGGGTGCTTCATCAATGCAACTTTGGAATCAGCGCTAATTGAACCTTCCATCGATAATACTTGAATCGAATAATTACAATCTTCATCATTTAGAAAAATGAGATTCTTTTGACGATTAATATCGTTAGATGATTTATATAGATGAGAATTGATGAATTCGGAATCATCAATCGTACTACACCATGACTTACACGTAAGTTTGAATCGTGAAAGAGACTTCACAGGAAGCTCTAATAGGATGGAGTAGACAATATCAATAGACAAATTTGGAATACAACCCATAGAAGAAGTTTTAGTTTTTTTGTTTTTTTTTGGAGGGGCACGAGCCAATTATATAGAATATAATAATCCTAATTCCACTCGAATACGATTAAATATAATACTTTGAAAACTATACAAAAATAGAAGGCATAATATATATATTGGACCCTAAACTTGGTTTCAAATTTTAAATTTGACCTCCAACTTTCATAATGCACAAACAGACACTTTAACCATCCAACTTTTAAATAAATAGACGCATGAGTCCTACATGACAAAATACACGTAGGACACCACGTAGGACGAAAAATAATATGTAGGATGACATGTAGGACATGTATGTTTATTTGTTCAACTTTATACAAGTTTAAGTGTCTAATTGTGCACACCCAAAGTTGAAGGGCATAAATGTGATTCGAAGCTAAGTTAAATGGCATATTTATGTATTATGCCAAAATAGAAAATACTATATGGAAAGAACACTTTAAAACCTTCATAATTTTCCAAATTTAAATTAATTTTATGAGTCGTCTATATATATTTTTTTTATAAAAAGAACAAAAAAACCCTAAGTAAACGTATAGTCCAATGAGTCTTAATTTGGGAGATGATGTAATAACTTGCATCCTCTCAAAACTCCCTGTTGAATCTCTTCCACGTTTTAAAATTGTACAAAAATCATGGTGTTCAATTATCAACGATCCCAATTTCATCAAGTTGCATATAGACGATTCATCGTCCGATATTAATCGTCAAAAAATCCTCTTAATTTCATCGAAAATAACTCCATCTCCTTGTTTAAAATACAACATGTTAGCATTCAACATTGGTACAACATGTGCATCATCACTTAGTGTTTATTCTCAAGTTGTTTCTCTTAATCCACCAAATTATTTAATGTCTCGAGATATTTCATATCCATTTGTGAGTTCTTGTAACGGCTTGTTATGTATGGTGTATAATTTCGCGATATTTATATGGAATCCAGCTATTCGAAAATACAAAACTGTTCAAAAGACTCATCGATACATATCAATGCTATATGAATTCGAATCGACGTTGTATGGATTCGTGTATGATTCTATCTGTGATGATTATAAGATAATCGCTATATTTGTGATTAATTCGAAAGATAGTCATTATGTTATTGGAATATACTCTGTGAATAATGAGTCTTGGAAAAAGATTGAGTTTGTTCCTATTGGTTATCGTTTGTTTGACCAAAATCCAGTTTCATTAGATGGTACGATTAACATGATGGCCAATGATGATAATAGTGGATTAGATAATAAGTTTGTGATGATATCTTTATTTGTGGCTAATGAGAAATTTATTGTAACGCCCGTCCCATTGCAATATCATGGGACTCGTATGAAATTATATAATTTTGCTGATCGTCTCTACCTTTTCTCCGTGTTGGTTGAGATGGATTTTTTGTTGTGTTCACTCGAGAAAGATGGGGAACGATGGAGATGGAGTAACGTCATGAGAATTCCAACGATACCCTCATTCGTTGGAAATGGAGAGGACGAAAAATGGTATTTAGATGATATAGTATGTTTGAAGGAAAATGAGAATATCTTGTGGAGGAAAACGAATGGTGAGTTTATAGAGTACAATGTGCGTAAACAAGAAGTGAATGAGTTTACCTTGAAAGAAATTTCGCCTTCTACAGATTCATCCATCTTGTTCGCGGGAAGTTTAGCTAACTTGAGAATTCCATGGGACTAGAAGTTCAGGATTACATGTTGTTCTTATTCTTCGATTTTACCATTACATGTTGTGTTTGAGATTGTGTGATTTTGCTGATTGTGAAGAGATTGGTTATGAGTAAGTGTGATCTTTATGTTATGTAAGTTTAGACGAAAAACATGCTTCAGTCTCTGCTTAATAGTTGTCTATATTGATTGTTTTTTTAATCTTCACGTGTCGTTTGGGGTTATTGAATCGTCAAAAGATCGATCAGGTCAGTTTCCTTGAAGGTTTTGAGGATTTTGTATTGTAGGGTTTATATGGGAGATTGATGCTCCAAATTTGGTATAAGTTGAGTACATAGGACTCAACCTTGGCTCATTAAGTACTAAAATGATTACATGTTTCATCAATCCCTTTAATGTATATGAAAGAATTAAGAAAAAAGAGCAGTAACAAACATCAAAATAATGTGATAATCACTTGAGTATGGGGTCGAGTTCGATAGGGAGTGTTTTACCTTCAACGTGTACAAGGTCGAGTTTCTTAGGGAGTGTTTTACCTTCATTGTGTACAGGGTCGAGTTTGTTAGGGAGTGTTTTACCTATAATGTGTACAGGGTCGAGTTAGTTAAGGAGTGTTTTACATGGTACAGGGTCGAGTTAGTTAGGGAGTGTTTTACATGGTACAGGGAAGAGTTAGTTGGGGAGTGCTTTACCTCCAATGTGTACATGGTCGAGTTTATTAGGGGGGGTTTTACCCTCAATGTGGAACCTTTCGGCGTGAATTCAAGTTTAATTGAGCTCTAATGACAAATTACCAACATTTTTAGTAAAGATGCCATACTTCTACTAATATTTTACATGAGCAACTTCCACATATAACAAACATAAAAATCATACTCGTATGTTATAGTTATAGTTTGCGCTTCATAATAAATTTTATGTTTGCTATATAGCTTGTAATTTGTATATTTCACTATACATATACGAATGTCTATTAATATGTATATTTCGCTATACATATACAAATGACTATTAATTTGTATATTTCAGTATGCATATACCAATATGGCTATTAATATGTATATTTCAATATACATATACGAATCAATTGTATAATATGTGTTTATATAAAGTGAGAAAGACAAAAGAACACTGGACAATGAAAGATCTGTATTTGTATAATTTTAAATGTATAGGACGAAAATATATGTATTTGTATATACAATTTTTCCTCGTTTTATACGAACAGAAACACAATTTATACATTTATGTTTGTATAAAGTGAGAGAAGTAAGCGAGCGAAATTCGCCGGGAGAGAGGCGACTGACAAATGCTAAGACTAAAATTAAATGAACTCTACTTATAATATTTTATTTGAATCAATAATTTGTTATTTTATATAATTTTCCTTTTTTTTTAATTTAATATGCGTCCACAAAATTCAACTACTCATATATTAAATAACACTTGTTATTTAAGTATTTAAATAAAAAATGGGTAGTTGGGTAGTTGCTGTCACGTGTACTTTTTTTAAAATAATACAGAACTTAGGAGCATCTTAATTTTTACATATAGTTATAATATAAAAATCGTTTTGTAAAATAATCAAAAACAATTATAGAATATAAATATAATATTTTTTAAGAATTAATTAAATTAAAAGGAGAAGAAAAAATTGTGTGACTTAATTTAATTTAAACTTTATTATATAATTTGTCTTTTACAACTATTTACCAAAAAAGTTGGAGGAAATTCCAAAGTCAATTATCCAAAGACTTCCACCATTTCTCTCTCCTCACCTACTCACCTTTATTTTTAATTGTTAATAATTTTTAAATTTAAGCTATGAAAATAAAACTTATTAAATATTATTTTTTAAAAATAAATTAGACAAAGAGTGAATCAAAATTTAATATGACTATCAAATATCATTTGATTAGATATAGTATAAATAATATTCATTACAGGATTTTCTTTAAAAAATTATTTGTTTAAAAGAAAATCACCCACAAATACAGTAAAAAGGATATAAAAATGTTTTGAATGATAATTATGTCTACATTCATGCTAAGTATGTAGTAAAACCTCTTGCATGACTAATAATTTCTCATATATCAATTATACCTAATATAATAGCAAAATATAGTATAGTTATTGAAGCTAATGAATTATGCATAACATAATTTTTTTTAATGCATTACGCATAACATTATTTTTTTAATGTATTCTATAAAATGACACTTAAAGAATCTATCAAAGATAGTGTACTATTCTTTTCAAAATAGTAAAAATAAAATAATGTAGACATTTTTTTTTCAAACCTTACTCATACTAGTCTATAAAACTTTAGACTGAGATCTTACATTTCTATAATCGTGCACGTCGCTTATAATTTTAGTATTTTCATTGAATATTCTATCACGTAAAATGTTTATATATATATCAGATAAACTTCTTATTATGTAATAATCTTCAAATTATATAAAAATGAAATCACATTAGATAAACGCAATACAATAAAATCAAATAAAAAATTTCTAAAAAATATTAAGGATAAGATAACGTATATCTTACTTTTTCCAAACCCTACTCATACTAGTACTAAAAAACTTTATAGTTGAGATCTTACATTCCTATTCCGTCTTTTTTTCCCCGAAAACTTGAGAGCATAACGTGCACGCCGCGATAACCTCAGTGTTTTCACTGAACACTCTACCATGAACATTTTACATGTATCAGATAAACTTCTTATTATGTAATAACTTCAAACTATATAAGGATGTAAATCACATTAGATAAACGCAATACAATAAAGTCAAATAAAAAAGTTCTAGAAAATATTAAGGATAAGATAACGTATACATTACTTTTTTCAAACCCTACTCATACTAGTACTAAAAAACTTTATAGTTGAGATCTTACATTCCTATTCCACCTTTTTTTTTCGGAAACTTGAGAGCATAGCGTACACGCCTCGATAACCTCAGTATTTTAACTGAACACTCTATCATGAACGTTTTACATATATCAGATAAACTTTTTATTATGTAATAACTTCAAACTATATAAGGATATAAATCACATTAGATAAACGCAATATAATAAACTCGACTCAAAAAGTTCTAAAAAAATCGATTCCGAATCATCCACGTGAACACACCACATGCCTTGAGCTCCAAAACTTCACTATCCAAAGACTTGGGACCTCATCTCTCTCTCTCTTTCTTGTCACCTCTTCCAATTCTCCAATCTAGAAGATTTTTGCTTCAATGGAAACTCAAAACAAATTAGCTGAAGCAAAAATTCCTCAAGAATTTCTTCAATTTTCATGTCTACCAGATGAAATCATCATTGAAATACTCTTGAGGTTACCAGTAAAATCTATCTTGAAATTCAGGTGTGTCTCAAAATCTTGGCTTTCTTTAATCTCAACTCCATATTTCATCAATGCCCAGATCAAATTTTGTGTTAAAAAATCCAAAAATGTGAATCTAAGACTTGTTATTGTAGCTTCAGTAGCTGGTTTAATGGGTAAAATGTGCTCTGTTTACTCTCTTGATTGTGAAAATTCCTCTGTAAATGTTGATAAAATTGATTACCCATTAAAAACCCCTTTTGGATCTGCAAAATTTTTGGGTTCTTGTAATGGGTTGATTTGTTTAACCCCAATGTCATTTAAACTTATGATATGGAACCCTGTTACTGGAAAACACAAGGAATTTGAAGATTCATTTGTTCAATGTGCTGTAAATTGTTATATTAGATATGGGTTTGGTTATGATTATGTTAATGATGATTATAAGGTGGTTAAGATCTTTAGTTTTCCGCGAAATGAGGGGAGATATGAGAATAAGGTGAAGATTTATAGCTTAAAGTATGATTCTTGGAAAATGGGTGAGATGTTTGATAGTGGTTACGTTAATGCACAATCCGGGATGTGGTTGAATGGATATCTTCATTGGGGGGTAAGCCATTGTCGCGACTCTGGTGATGGTGATGGTGGTGGTGGTTCTTCGGAGATAATGACATTGGATTTGTCTACGGAGACGTATGGGGTAATGGCATTGCCTAATTGTGGAAATGGGAATACTAGTTGGTCGTTGAGTGTTCTAAATGGATGTTTAGTTGCTTGTTGCAACTATCATTCGGTTAGGACGGATATGTGGGTGATGAAGGAGTATGGTGTGGAGTCGTCGTGGACTAAGTTGGTGTCTAATATCACGGCTCCCTCTGGTCGTTTAGGTTATGTCTCGCCTTTGTCTGTGTCGGAGAATGGTGGTGAGGTTTTAGTGAGGCTTGGTACTAATATAAGTTTGTACAACGCGAGGAATGCTTCACATGAATCCTTGGACATTCATTCATTGGGTTATTGTCTTAAAGTACAAGCGATTACTTACATTGAGAGTCTAGCTTCGCCTAATGTTGGTGATACGTAATTAGCTCGGGAGGTTATGACTTTGAATTTGGTTAGTAAGACGTATAATGGGATAGTGGCGTTGCTTAGTTATGGAAATGGAAACTTCCGTTGGATAATAGTTGTAGGTTGCAACTATTATTGGGATAGGAAGATGATGAAGGAGTACGAGTGTGAAGAATAGTCTCTCTTCTCCGGTCTCCCTTTGCTCGTATGGGTTATGTATCGCCTTTGTTTGTGTCAAGAGAACGATGATGAAGGTTTAGTACAGATATAAGTTTGCATAACACGAGCAACGTTTCATACAGATCCTCGGATATTCATGCAAGTAGTTACTAACATCGAGAGCCTAGCTAGCTACGCCTCGTGTTGGTGATAAGTATTTTAGCTTACATCAAAGAAATTACTCTGCTTGTGTTGTTCTTTCTGGAGATTTACTAATGTTGTTGTATTTTCGCGCTTTGTCTTGTTAAAAGATCCCCATATGTATTGTTAATAATGTAAAGTTCTTGTTGTTAAAACTACTTGTCTTAATCTTCTTTGAAAATCAAAGTACTATGTGTTTGGTTGATCAGATGTGAGAATTACGTGTTTGGTACAATGAAAGTCACTTACGATGTTTGTTGGTGAGTGAAATACTTTTCGAAAATGTATATTACAAAAATAATAACAATAGCAAATCAGAGGGTGTTTTGAAGAAAATTCTGGTGCAAATTTTTTTTTCGTAAAAAAAAATATTTATTACTTATTTTAGACCACAATTTTTTTTTAAAGAAAATATTTCTTTCTTAAATTCTTTGTCAAATCAAAGTAACTCATACTCACCATGTTCTTAATTATTTGTCTACTTTTATTTGACATACCTATTAAGAAAACAATGATTGATATAGTAAATTTATTATTTTACCCCAATTAATTGAAATGAATGAATTAAGAACTTAAGATTTTCGAAAAAAAAAAAATCTACATTTTTCAGAAAAACTAATTGAGGAAATAAAAGTAAAAAAACTTGTCTTTCTCAATTTTTTTTAAATGAACAAATAATAACTAAAAATGAAAAAATTGATAAATAACTAGACACGAAAGGAAAATAAAATAATTTGAAAACGCTAGAGGGGCCAAAAAAGGAAAAACGATCAAACAAAATTTTAATAGGCCCCACTTCTTTGGATGAATCAATTTAAAAAATCGCATAAAAAGCACATGTAGTAAACATTTACGTAAGGACCACACTATGTAAAAAAACATATATTAAAAAAGGGTAGGATAATGTAAAATAGCAGAAAAAATTGGTTAGAAAGATAAAAAAATCTAAAGGGAAAAACTTTTTAGCCAAAATAATTTAATCATAATAACTCAAATATGTTCACACTATAAATTGATTTATTTTTGACAAATTACATCCTTTTTAATTTGACAAAGAGCGATATAATTGTCAAAAAATAAATCGATTATAGCATGAACATGTATCTAGATTGTTATGACCAAATTATTCTGGCCGAGAAGACTAAAAAAGCACGTGGCGCGTTTAGTTAAAGTACAAGGTGGGGTTCATAAGTCGGGATAGTAATAAATTTTGAGAAAGGACGGATGAATAAATACATATGTATGTGTTGCTTCTAGCCGGACATTAGCGATAAAATAATTATGACAGCGACTGGTACAAGTCAGTTACAACGAATTATGTTTGATAATACCTAATTTACCCTTTGTTCGGCAAATAAGCATGTTGACGAATAGCTGCTTGACAAATCTTGATGCTCGCCACAAACTTAGTCGTCATAGACGGCATAAAAGCACCTATGCACTTTGTCATTTTTCTAAAAAAAACTTAAATATAAGCACCAAAAGAGCATTTCACATTATATTCATCTCAACTTTTTTCTTACCCTTTGTTAACATTTTGCCAAGCCAAAAGATGGAAATAAAGAACAAGTATGTAACTATAAAAAACAGCATAAATGGTGCACCAAAAGAGTCAGACTTTGAGATAAAAGTCGAAAACGTCTCACTTATCATTGAGTCTGAGTCTGAGTCTGAGTCTAAGGATGTTGTTGTGAAGAACCTGTTTGTTTCAATTGATCCATATCATATAAACAGAATGAAGAGCCAAAGTTCGTCACAAGGAACCATAAGTTTTGCAACTGCTATAACTCCTGGTGAGTCCATTGATAGTTATGGTGTAGGAAGAGTTTTGTTCTCGCATCGACCTGATTTCAAGAAAGGTGATTTGGTAGCAGGGATACTTACCTGGGGAGAGTATAGTATAGTAAAAGAAGGTTCATTATTGAATAAGTTGGATCCTAATATGGGATTTCCGTTGTCTTACCATGTCGGAATTTTTGGATTCAGTGGACTATCTGCCTATGCTGGATTCTTCGAGGTGTGTAAACCGAAGCCAGGGGAGAAAGTTTTCGTGTCTGCTGCTTCAGGTTCGATAGGGCATTTAGTAGGACAGTATGCTAAATTACTTGGATGTTATGTTGTTGGCTCTGTTGGTAGTCAAGAAAAGGTAAATTTTCTTAAGGGAAGACTTGGATTCGACGATGCATTCAATTATAAACAAGAAACTGACCTTAAATTAGCTCTGAAAAGGTGTTTCCCTCAAGGGATTGATGTCTACTTCGACAACGTGGGAGGCAGGATGTTAGAAGCAGCAGTGGCAAACATGAACATATTCGGTAGAGTAGCTGTCTGTGGGGTTATATCTGAGTACACAAATGCTACAACACGAGCTGCTCCAGAGATGTTGGATATAGTCTACAAAAGGATTACCATCAAAGGATTCCTAGCAGCTGATTTCATGAATATGTATGCTGAGATCCTGTCGAAAACAGTTGAGTACGTCAAAGATGGAAAACTCAAGACCGTTGAAGATATCTCACAAGGCGTTGAAAGCATTCCCTCTGCTTTCATTGGACTGTTCAATGGCGAAAATATAGGCAAAAAGATTGTCAAAGTTGCAGATGAGTGAAAAAATACAAAGATACATGATTGTTGGCATATGAATTAATAAGTCAAGAACTTGCTTACTTCTGCTATATTACCAAACAATATCTTACCTGTGCTTCTTTCAAGTTCTAATCCATTTGATGCTCTTAATCGATGTGTAAGCTTTCTGGTAATTCAAGTACTCGAAAAGTCTGTAGAGCCATCTCGACATAGAGTAGGAGGCAATTCATATCCTGTGCAATTCCATAAATAGAATTTGATGCACACAAACCTTACCCTTACCTTTCGAGGGGTAGAGAGAGTACAGTATAAAGGAATATACAGACCACAATATAGCAAGATAACTAAATATTGGAGAAAAATACGAATCTTAGGAAGATGAACATTGTATAGCCATTATCTAGAACAAATTTGTCTAAGATCATCATCATCTACTACAAGTAGCAGATGGCATATCATCTTCTACTACAGATCAATATACATACAACAGATGTTCAATGGAAGGAGAAGCTTAAAACTATCAACAATGTGAGATACAATTAGTAGAAGTAGGCAAGTCTCGCTCTGTACATTACACACAGTAATAACATTAGTACATCACAAATGAACTGTAAAAACTGGGAAAGCCCGCGTTTCTTCCTTGTGCTCCCTGCAGTTACAGGTGGTGGATTAGTTGTTCGGTTGTTCCATAAATAGCTTTTTCACTTCCTGAAAGTTCAATAATACAGAAAAGTTAACCAAAAACCTCATTGACATCTCATATGACGGAAAAAAAAGCAGGGCAGATATAGATACTAGAAAGCAATACATGAAGAGCTAGCTCTGGCACATTTTACATTTAACATGTACTAAACACAAGCTGCTGGCCTTATTTGAGCAAAAAAGACGAGCTCCATTTCCGAACATTTGAGAAACGTCAAAGGTGCTTCGGTTCACATAATAAACAGTCAAGATGAACAAATATAAGGTAGTTAAATAATCTTAAGTCTAGACTGCATGAAAGTGGTGCACAAATGGTACACTTACTCTATAAATACCAAAAGAAAATAAAAACTAAGAAAAGGTCACAAGATGTACTCATGCTGTGGATGCAACATATTGACCTGCCCAAAAAAGGGTTATTTGATTCAGAGCTGGAGCACTTCACAAAAGGCATAGCCCTGCTAGCTTCTCCAAATTTTACTCGCAAGAATTTCTACATGCAAACCTTTGGGCGTTTTAACCTTTTTCCTACGTATTATTTCCACTAATATGTACAATTAAAGTTACCTTGGCTACGTCTCATTTCTCCCCTCTTACCTCTGTTTAGTGTCTAACAGATGATGCAAATCAAGAAATAGAACCGCAACAATAACTAATCCATGTTTCAAATTCTTGAAACTGTTCTACTACAAGGATTAGATATGTTTCCTTGTTTCTACATGCTTAGCTACATTAACTTTGGTCAGATTTCAAACTCATAACTAATAGTTGATACCGTAACGAAATAAGAGTTTCCCTTGAATGATGCATACGTAACCATAGAACCTAAGAATTCTGAAAAAGGTCCAGTTGCATATACATCAGCTACTCTATTTAGAAACAACGATAAAAGAGATCTTTATAGCAGGGGAACTTCTTTTCCAAAACAATGAAGATGAAAAGTATTTGTACATTAGTAACTTAGAAGACAGAACCATCTTAAACAAAGCTTTAAATCCCAATTTATTTCTCTACATTGTCCTGTTCATTAGTACCTCCAATCTACGCTAGCGGCTGATCATAACAGCTTAATATGTTTACTCGACTGTTTTCTCCTTCCAACTCACTTTTGTTCAAATCAGTGCTATTTACCAAACCCAAAGAAGATTCAGCCATTGACTGACCAGATATGTAACAGAATGAGGAGACAAGAAAATTAGCACTAAGCTATAAGGAGCATGGAGGAACACCAAAACTGAGTATATCCTTCTTTAACTCCTATTCCATAATTCCCGTACTTCCTTTTATCCATATTAAGTTTCATGTAAGAAGACTAGTAAAAGTAGGCCCTGTATCAAAAAGATATACCCTTGTCAAGATTTACACAAACTCCCCTGCCATGATTTCCGTGTCCTGATGGTCTTTACGCTTAGTTTGTCTTGTCCAGATGTAAAAAAAAAAAACTTACAGAACTTCTCAAGAAGAGAAAAACAAAGTCCTATTAAGTCGTAAACACTAAAGAGTAAAGACTATAACCAGATAACTGTTGTTGCCACAAGCTGTTCCATGAAACTATGCAAAAAGAAGAAAGAACAAACAAGATATCTATGAACCACAACTGTAATGACATTGCATATGTGATATCTACATGTTGAAAAATGTATTAAGCAGAGATCTTACATGTCATAAGTCATGGGATTATCATTCATCTGAGCTTCTGCAGCCTTCATTGTTGTTGTGGAATTGGATCATTTTGTAAAATGGGAGATATTAGGCTTTCGGTGTAGATTTCCGCCTCAAGACAGGCATCAAAGTTAGTCACCTCCGGATATCTGATCGAATCATCAGTGGGATTGTATATCATGAAAATTGATCCAAACACGAGCAAAATTTCACCTTTTTTTGACATGCAAAGGGGTGGAGAGAACATATACTTCCCAGGGTCATTAGGACAACTGATGGTATACATTTTTTCCCAAGAATCTTTAACCCCATAATCCTTCATGACCCACACATCTGCCCGAGTTCTGTTATAATTACAAAGCACAGAAAGATTATCTTCCAACACTCCCAACACAAAATCAAAATTTCCTTTTTCATAGCAGGGCTGCTCTATCTTTCCCCATTTCTCATCTTTCAAATCAATAGAAACAATATCCCAGCCATTATACCCGCCAAAACGAGCAGAAGTAGCCCAATGAAGCTTCCCCTTCACAAACTTACCCGAATCATTCAACAACACCCCACCATGATAATCATCAATATTTCTCCAAGAATCACTCTTTAAACCATATACCTTCACCTCAACATCATACGAACCACCAACACCAAAAATACAGAAAACACCCACTACCTTATAATCATCATTAACCTCGTCATACCCAAAACCATACATAAAATAGTAACCACACCTCAATGTTGGCCTAAAACTCGGCAATCTCTTGAACTTCCTAATCGACGGGTTCCATATAAACAAATCATTCTCCTCAATAGCAACACAAATCAACCCATTAACAGAACCCACAATCCAAACAGATTTAACTGGATTTTTCATAGGGTAATCCAAATCAAAGGCCTCAGTAACAGATCCATATAACAAAGAACCAAGAGAACAGTCCTTAAGATTGTTTTCAGGTTGAACAAAACTCAACATAAGCCTACGGTGTTTGTATTCCTTGTCATTAGCAGATAAACTAAGATGCGTTTTAACAAAATCTGAGCTAGAGATTATACCAAGCCAAGACTTCGAAACACACCTGAACTGCAAAAGCGATTTCACTGGAACCCTTTTGAGGATTTCAGCGATGAGTTCTTCAGGCAAATTGGGAGCTGTAAAGGTTGAATCTTGCATCGAAGTTGATGCAAATTGAGAATCGCTGATGGGTTTGCTTCGTTTTGAGTTTTGATGGCTGCTTTCATCTTCTTCAGAATCCATTTTTGGTAGCAGAAAATTGAGAAATAGAAGATTCTTAGTATTGTTCAGTGAATTTCCCCCAATTGTGCTGTGGACATTTTTGTCAAAAGTTAGGGGTATTTTGGACTTTTTATTCTTTCCGTTCATTTTTACGAATTCATGTTAGATGTTAAATAATTGTCATGTTTTACTTTCTAAAGAGTCGAATCATATGAACTTAGATCAATATTTTAAGATATATCATTATGATATGAGATAAATCGTAAATTCTACTCACTTTTTAGCGGTTATGATTTTCTTTTTTAAAATCAAATGATAAGAACTTTGATAAATATTTTACGATGTATTTTTTTTCATATAGTTTTGAATATCTAAATTTTTTGTTTAAAATATCAAATTAATGTAATCTAATTTAACATTGAAAATTAGTCACATTAACTTTCGAAAAACGCAATATGACAATTAAAAGTGGACAGAGAGAATATCATTTTTTAGAGTCAAATGATAAGAACTTTGACTAACATTTTACAATGTACTTTAAATCATATTAATATGCAAAAAGTTGTAATTTATAGTAGTTTCGTATAGTTTTTGGATATTAAAATTTTTTATTTAAAATATCGAATGAATGTAATATGATATAACCTTGAAAACTAGTGAAATTGTCTTTTCCGAAAAGTGCAACATGACAACTAAAAAGAAACGGAGTAGTACTTTTGAATGCATAATACATATATCAGACCCTAAACTTGCCTTCAAATTTTAACTTTGACATCTAACCTTTCAAAATGCACAAACAAACACTTTAACTATCCAACTTTTAAATAAATAAACACATGAGTCCTACATGTCACAATCCACGTAGGACAAAAATGACATGTAGGATGACATGTAGGACATCTGTGTCTGTTTGTTTAACTTTATACAAGTTTAAGTGTCTACTTGTGCACACCAGGGCATAAATGTGATTTGAAATCAAGTTAAAGGGCATATTTATGTATTATGCCTATCTAAATTGTATTTTTAAAATACTTGAATTATTTTTATTTAATTTAACTTCAAAAATTAGTAAAATCGTCTCTCAAAAAGCAAAAATATGACAACTAAAATGCCTCTCAATAGTGCAACATTAATAATCTCTCAAATTTGTTATTAAAGTTTATTTAGTCACTTGAATTATGATTTATTTAGTTGAGCACTCGAACAAGAAAAATATTTTTATTAGACAGTTTAGGTTCAAATATTATGTGTGCTCTCAAATATCTATTAAATAAATATGTTAAACCACTTAAAATATATTAGTTCCTTTAATTATACACATCAATCTCAACTTGAATAGAACTAATATTCTATCGTTATTGAGGCTAATGTATATAATGCTGAGAACCTTAAAGGTTGGTAACTGTGTGCGTGTTAATACATAGATGGTAATAATAGTTGTTAAAAAAATGGAACAAAGTTAAGATAGGAAAAAATAACAATTAATAGTGGCATAATACATATATTGGACCCTAAATTTGATTTTGAATTTTAATTTTGGCCTCCAACTTTTATAATGTACAAACAAGCACTTTAACTATTAAACTTTTAAATAAATAAACATATGAGTCCTACGTGGCACAATACACGTAGGACAAAAAATGACATGTAGGATGACATGTAAGGCATGTGTGTCTATTTGTTCAACTTTATACAAGTTCAAGTGTCTATTTGTGCACTCTTATAATGTCATCCACAAGATAAGTCAAAAAAATTAATCCATTCACCGAAACCAAAAATATGATAAAATTCATAAGGTTCTTTGATGGGAAAATTCAAGTCAGATGTCTCGATAACAAAATCATAGAGTAAAAGATCTAAAAGAACAATCCATAAGATGATTGTTCCGAGGCCCGGAAATTCTCATCATAAGCCTATGATGGGTGTTTTCCTTGTTAGTATTCGATAAATTGAAATGAGATTTGATAAATTTAGGGGTAGATATTAAATCAAACCAGTATTCTGAAACCGACTTGTATTGCAAGAGAGATTTCACACGAAGCCTTAAGAAGATTTCAGTGATGAGTTCTGATGGAAGGTTAGAGAATGTCGAATTCGAGTCTTGCATTGAAATTGATGAAAATTGTTCATTCATTGAAGTTGATGAAAATTGAGATGGTGCGTGAAATGTGATATTTTTTTTTAGAAGTTACACTTATTCATAATATGACTACAACTGTGTTATTATAAGAGTCTAACTTTATATTAGAAAACCTAGTATTTAATTTGGCCCAAATAAGCCCGTTGGCCCATCAAATTTCAAAGTTTGTGTAAATATTGACGACTCTAGATAAAATTATGAAAATGGTCCCTTAAGTATACACATTATTCATATTCAGATTAGATATAAGAACTTTGGTCCAAATTTTGGATTCATTCGAGTTGGATTAATTTTATTAAGTTCGATATCAGATTAATCAGTATGATTATTTTGAATTTTGCATTTTGAGCCTCTAAATGAGTTTCTTCTTCGTACGAAGTGTATCAACTATTCTTGTATTTTTTTAAGCAAGGATATTTCCACATAAATATTGTGTGTTTTTCTTAGTATTTCTCAGTCACGGACTTGGTCTCGTGGTGGATGCACACGCCACACAAGCCATCAATTAGGTCAAATTTTCAGAATATCACAAAAAAAAAAAAAGAGAATGACTACTACCTTATAATCATCATGAAACTCATCATATATAAAACAATAACTATAATTGAAATGTTACATCGGCGCCTCTGTATAAATAAACCCCTATTGTTGGGTATGTCGTCTCTGTTTTCAATATCGGGTGAGATTCGTGATTTTTAAATTTTTTCTGTTAGTGTGAAGCGATTAATCCGAGGGCTCAATTGCACATTGTTTGAAACTCGGTGTATAATACCAAAGATTTGGACGCGCAAATGAACAAAATGCTGATCAAGATTGGGGCGTTAATGAACAAGAAGTAGGTGCTAATAATCATGATCGAGGTTCTAATGAACAAGATGGAAGCGTTAATGATCAAGATTGGAAAATGATTTTCTTAGTGAATTTCTGAGTGAATCACCCTTTGTAATTTTCTCACTTTCAATGGGTTCAGGTCCGATAGCCACGAAACAGAGAAGAGAAGGATAACTTGCGCAAAGTTGACACAAACACAACTAAAATTTCACCTTAAGTTTCAATGTGCAAGTATTTTTGCCTGATATTCCCATACTCGACTTGATCCTCAAGATACTGAATGAAAAATATATTTGCCCAATTTTAGCGGGGTTCGTCAATGAATTGGTCAAATAAGTACCTTTTTATTTCTTTAAAATTTGGCTTAAAGCAAAAAAGGGAAAAGACTCAAATATTCTAAACAAACTTTGAGAAAATGCTCATTTGTGTTTTATCCTTTAAAAGTTCGGTCATATATGTCATTTTCGTTTGAGAAATAGCTCAAATGAATGGCATATGACAGACTTTTTCTTAAAATTCGATGGTATACTTAATTTTTTTCCTATTTAATATATCAAAAAATCATATGTCTTCTTAGTTCTAATTTTTTTAACAAAGAAAATAATTTACTAATATAAGTTAATAATTAGTTGAGTGTTTATCTGAAAATAAGACACAGATAAAAAGTCAAGAAAATATACTTTGAATTTAGCTAGTGAATAAACTTCAGTCAAATTCAATTAATTTTGGTAATTTATCTCTTTTTTAAAATTATATGACACGTTTTAGCATAAGCTAAAGATAACTTTCAATTAATTGTTTTCACATCTACTAAAGAATTGAGACAAAACTTTGATTTTGTTTCAATAATAAAAATTCTATATTTACTTGTAATTGTTGTTTTATATTACAATTTAAAAAAGGAAAAAAAATATAACAAGTATAAGACAATATATACATACATACATAGTCTAAATTTCCTTTCTTGAAGTCTTATTGCAATTTTCTTTTCAACATTCTCAAAAAAGAACTTCTCTGAAAATTTTGCGATGGCTAATTTCACAAAGGAAGAAATCGACATTGTTGTGGTTGGAGCTGGACCATCCGGTATCGCGGTTGCAGCTTGCTTGAACAATTTGAGCATAAAAAATGTTGTTTTAGAAAAACAAGATTGTTGTGCTTATTTGTGGAAGAAAAAGACTTATGATAGACTTCATTTGCATCTATCAAAGGACTTTTGTTCACTTCCATATATGTCACATCAAACTTCAACACCTAAGTATATGCCAAAAAAAGAATTTATTCGATACTTAGATGAGTATGTTGATCATTTTAACATCAAGCCAAAATTCAAAACTTGTGTTGAAGCGGCCTTTTATAACAATGAGGAAAAGAAATGGAATGTCAAATCAAGAAATTTGACTAGTGGAGAGATTGAATTGTATGCTAGTGATTTCTTGATTTTGGCTACCGGAGAAAATAACTTAGGTTATATTCCAAAAATGGTAGGAATAGAAAATTTCAAAGGCAAAATAATTCACTCAAGTGATTATGGATCAGGTGAAAAATATAAAGATAAAAAGGTATTGGTCGTTGGATCAGGAAATTCTGGGATGGAAATAGCTTTTGATCTTTCAAATTATGAAAGTCACGCATCAATTGTTGTTAGAAGTCCAGTAAGTCTATATATTTTTATGCTTTAACTATCTTTACTTTTATCGTTATTTAGTTTGCATGTGAGTAGGTTTTTGTTTGTTATAAAAAAAAATTAAATGGTTGTGTTCGATCAGTTTAGTTGTACATCAACTATTTTACATGGTACCAGTTACTTTTTACTAGCATTTGTAATGTTGTAACTCGATTCATCAAGAGATTGGTACGAGTTTCTTGACCATCAACAACAGGTCATACCCTTATGTGAAAGGGTCGGAATATGGACATAAATTCTCATGATTTTCATTCTATTTTATTGACCAACCAGTCATAAATATGTACATTTACATTATAGTTAACAATGTTCTCCTATAACTTTTTTATAGTTAGACGATGCAAGTTTTTTCACATGCACAATAAATTGTTAATATTTTTTTGATATATATGATTGTTAATTCTAAAAATTTTAATTTATGTTGTCCTAATGTTTCTGCAGATTCATGTTCTAACAAGGGAGATGGTGTACACGGCTATGTTGTTGCTAAAATATTTACCAATATATTTGGTTGATACTGTAATTGCAATATACGCAAAATTTAAATTCGGAAATTTAGCAGAATTAGGAATACCACAACCAGAAAAAGGCCCATTTTCTGTTAAAATATCAAAAGGTAGATCTCCAGTGATTGATGTTGGTGCTATTAACAAGATTAAACTTGGACAGATTAAGGTACGATACTATTTTTATTTTATTTCATTCTATTTTGAAAAATATTATGTGAAAACCAGATGGCTTTAATTTTTCTCCAACGGTTTTGGTCTTATTGTAAAAGTACAACATGTGATGTATTTTTAGGCGCACATCACGATTTCAAATTTGATTACTTCCAAGAATCTAGTAGTAGTACTTAATGAAGAAGAGTAAAAGTACACGTTCATTATCACGGGCAACAGTTGAACTGTTATAGTTACAAAATCTGTAAAATTTAGTAATTTTTACCAATACAGCAAATTTGTGTAAATAGTTCATCTAATATAAACTAATAATCTATTATAAAAAAAGGAAATAATTCTTCGATTTTTTTGTGAAATAACTTTTGGTGAATTGTTTATTAGGTACTTCCTGGAATATCATATATAAAGGAACATACAGTAGTGTTTGATAATGGAGATGAACATCAATTTGATGCAATTATTTTTGCTACTGGATACAAGAATATTGCTACCAAATGGCTAAAGGTATGTTTTGCAAATTATTCTTCTTTTTTAAAAATTTTATATTTGAGTCTTAAAAATTTTCACTTGCCTGTAAATATTGTGTGCGGGTAAGTTTTTCTCGATAAGTTTTCTTGATTACTACTTTCACTTACTAATAATTTTACCATCGTTATCTCAAATAATATACCATGTTTTTCATTTGTATGTAGGATTATAGCTCAATATTCCTTGAAGATGGCACATTGATAAGTTGGAAAGGAGAGAATGGGCTCTACTGTGCTGGATTTTCTAGAAGAGGAATTGCTGGTATTTCAATGGATGCTATAGCTATTGCCGATGATATTAAGACTATTAGAGGAGACAAAATTTAGA
>NC_028645.1:82646029-82649904 GCF_001406875.1 Solanum pennellii
CCATTCTCATAATCAAGATAAATTACATTTAATCTCGTGCTACAATCTTTCTGATGATTTTGTCCAAATTTCCATCTATGATTGTGAACTATAAATTTTAACTTATAAGAACTGATGATTTAATCTTCTGTGTATAAGCTTAAACTCTATACACCAAATCATCTACTATATAAGTTAAGGACACATATATGACAATTGATCTATTTAATGTAACACTTTATTGAATTGAATAAATAAATAAACAATTGTTCAATATTAATACTATATCAAAACGCATGGTTAATAGTATATCCTAACAGATTCATCAAGAGATTTGTATGGGTTTCTTGACCATCAACAACATGTCATATCCTTATGTGAAAGGGTCGGAATATGGATATAATTTCTCATGATTTTCATTCTACTTTATTGACCATAAATATGTACATTATAGTTTACAATGTCTCCCAAAGTGCTATAACTTTTCTATAGTTAGATGATGCAAAGTTTTTTCACATGCACAATCAATTATTATTATTTTTTTCTTTATAAATATTCATGTTCTAACAAGGGAGATGGTGTACACTGCAATGTTGTTGCTAAAATATTTAACAATATATT
Source organism: Solanum pennellii (assembly GCF_001406875.1). NCBI lineage: Eukaryota > Viridiplantae > Streptophyta > Magnoliopsida > Solanales > Solanaceae > Solanum > Solanum pennellii. Next base: position 82,646,630 of record NC_028645.1, read on the forward strand.
TTGTTAATAGTGTAATTGCAATGTACTCAAAATTTAAGTTCGAAAATTTAGCAGAATTAGGAGTACCACAACCAGAAGAAGGCTCATTTTCTGTTAAAATATCAAAAGGTAGATCTCCAGTGATTGATGTTGGTGCTATTGACAAGATTAAACTTGGACAGATTAAGATATGATAATATCTTTATTTTATTTCATTCTATTTTGAAAAATATTATGTGAAAACCAGATGGCTTTAATTTTTCTCCAACGGTTTTGGTCTTATTGTAAAAGTACAACATGTGATGTATTTTTAGGCGCACATCACGATTTCAAATTTGATTACTTCCAAGAATCTAGTAGTAGTACTTAATGAAGAAGAGTAAAAGTACACGTTCATTATCACGGGCAACAGTTGAACTGTTATAGTTACAAAATCTGTAAAATTTAGTAATTTTTACCAATACAGCAAATTTGTGTAAATAGTTGATCTAATATAAATTAATAATCTATTATAAAAAAGGAAATAATACTTCCATTTTTTTGTGAAATAACTTTTGGTGAATTGTTTATTAGGTACTTCCTGGAATATCATATATAAAGGAACATACAGTAGTGTTTGATAATGGAGATGAACATCAATTTGATGCAATTATTTTTGCTACTGGATACAAGAATATTGCTACCAAATGGCTAAAGGTATGTTTTGCAAATTATTCTTCTTTTTTAAAAATTTTATATTTGAGTCTTAAAAATTTTCACTTGCCTGTAAATATTGTGTGCGGGTAAGTTTTTCTCGATAAGTTTTCTTGATTACTACTTTCACTTACTAATAATTTTACCATCGTTATCTCAAATAATATACCATGTTTTTCATTTGTATGTAGGATTATAGCTCAATATTCCTTGAAGATGGCACATTGATAAGTTGGAAAGGAGAGAATGGGCTCTACTGTGCTGGATTTTCTAGAAGAGGAATTGCTGGTATTTCAATGGATGCTATAGCTATTGCCGATGATATTAAGACTATTAGAGGAGACAAAATTTAGATTTTTATTATTATTATTATATCAGACTATGTTGTAAATAAATTTTCTAAAACCTGCGTAAATGCAAGATGCTTTCTGCATCGGGCTTGACTTGTACAGTTCAGCACTTTGTTTCTTTTAGTATGTTTTTTATTGGAATCAAGTTTTTACTGTCACAGAAATTTGATGAAACTTTTCTATTGGTTGTCTTTCTTTGTTGATTTTTTTTTATTTTTATGATAATGGCGTGGGGTTTAGATCGCACACATTTCGACTATTATATCAAACAAACGGCTTGACTAAGATTATCAAAAATGTAAGTAGCAAATTGAACACAACTTCTAGTTCAAAAAAGAAAATGTAACTCCTATTTCATATCAACTTCAGCTTGATAACACAAAAAATTGTCAATTGGCCTCTTATACAAACTATGTTTTCGACGTAGATTTCTCTCTCGCTCGAGCTATATATTAGGGTTAATAACCTGTGAATCTCAAAGTGAATCACCCTTTGTATCGTATATCTTGAAAGTTGACACAACCACAACCAAAATTTCATCTTAAATTTCAATATGTAAATATTTTTGCCTGATATTCCCATACTCGACTTGTTCCTCAAGATACTTAATGAAATATATATATTTGCTCAATTTTAGCGGGGTTCGTCAATGAAGTCAAATAAGTATCTTTTTATTTCTTTAAAATTTGGCTGAAAATAAAAAGGAAAAAAGACTCAAATATTCTAAACAAACTTTGAGAAAATGCTCGTTTGTGTTATCCGTTAAAAGTTCGGCTCATATATGTCATTTCCGTTTGAGAAATAGCTCAAATGGATGGCATAGAAGAGCCTTTTCTCAAAATTCGATGGCATATTTAAATTTTTTTTCCTATTTAATATATCATAAAATCTTAGTTCTTCTTAATTCTAATTTTTTTTNAATTCTAATTTTTTTAAAAAAGAAAATAATTTGCTAATACAAGTTAATTAATAAAATTTAATTAGTTAAGTGTTTATCTGAAAGTCTAAGACACGGATAATAGACAAAAAAATATACTTTGAATTTAGCTAGTCAAATTCAAATAAATTTTTGTAATTTACCTATTTTTAAAAATGTAAAATTCATTTATAGATAAAAATTCATATAACACGTTTCAGCTTAACCTAAAGATAACTTTCAATTAAATGTTTTCACATCTACCTAAGAATTGAGAAAAAACTCAGATTTTGTTTCAATAATAAAAATTCTATATTTACTTGTAATTGTTGTTTACTATTACACTTCAAAAAAGGAAAAAAAATAATATTTATCATCTTTATCCTGTTTGAAGACCATAATATATACATACATCATAGTCTAAATTCCTTTTTTGAAATCTTCTTGCAATTTTCTTTTCAAAATTCTCAACAAAAAAAAAGAACTTCTCTTTAATTTCCTGAAAATTTTGTGATGGCTAATTTCACAAAGCAAGAAATTGACATTGTTGTGGTTGGACTGCCATATATACCACATAAAATTTCAACACCTAAGTATTTGTCGAAAAAATAATTTATTCAATACTTAGACGAGTATGTTGATCATTTCAAGATCAAGCCAAAATTCAAAACTTGTGTTGAAGCGGCTTTTTACAACAATGAGGAAAAGAAATGGAATGTCAAATCAAGAAATTTTAAAGGCGAAATAATCTATTCAAGTTAAAAAGGTATTGGTCGTTGGATCAGGAAATTCTGGGATGGAAATAGTTTTTGATCTTTCAAATTATGAAAATCAAACATCCCATTTTTGTTAGAAGTCCAATTGTCTCTCTATCTTTTTATGCTTTTAATTATCTTTTCTTTTATCACTATTTGTTTGCATGTGAGTAGGTTTATGTTTTTTAAAAAAATTAAATGGTTGTGTTCGATCAGTTTAGTTGTACATCAACTATTTTACTTGGTACCATTTACTTTTTACAAGCATTTGTAATGTTGTAACTCGATTCTGTTGGAAAATAGCATACACAGCGGAAGCATTCCAGAATCATACATCTTGCATGAATATAAATAACAATCACAAATAGTTATCACATACAAAGTATGCTGAAAATTAACTCAGGATTACCTCTTGAAGCGTGTGCAGATATCTTGAAGTAAATCCAACTCCAGTTCTATAGTCTTCTACAGTGATCCCAATCAACAATTGAACTCTCTCAATACTTGGGTGGGCAAGTATTGTATAGAATTCTCTCATCAAATCTAGGTTAGAAAAATCCCTATTTATAGAGATGTCTTCCT
>NC_028645.1:82653455-82655319 GCF_001406875.1 Solanum pennellii
ATTTTTTTGTGAAATAACTTTTGGTGAATTGTTTATTAGGTACTTCCTGGAATATCATATATAAAGGAACATACAGTAGTGTTTGATAATGGAGATGAACATCAATTTGATGCAATTATTTTTGCTACTGGATACAAGAATATTGCTACCAAATGGCTAAAGGTATGTTTTGCAAATTATTCTTCTTTTTTAAAAATTTTATATTTGAGTCTTAAAAATTTTCACTTGCCTGTAAATATTGTGTGCGGGTAAGTTTTTCTCGATAAGTTTTCTTGATTACTACTTTCACTTACTAATAATTTTACCATCGTTATCTCAAATAATATACCATGTTTTTCATTTGTATGTAGGATTATAGCTCAATATTCCTTGAAGATGGCACATTGATAAGTTGGAAAGGAGAGAATGGGCTCTACTGTGCTGGATTTTCTAGAAGAGGAATTGCTGGTATTTCAATGGATGCTATAGCTATTGCCGATGATATTAAGACTATTAGAGGAGACAAAATTTAGAATTTTTATTATTATTATATCAGACTATGTTGTAAATAAATTTTCTAAACCCTGCGTGAATGCAAGATGCTTTCTGCATCGGGCTTGACTTGTACAGTTCAGCACTTTGTTTCTTTTAGTATGTTTTTTATTGGAATCAAGTTTTTACTGTCACAGAAATTTGATGAAACTTTTCTATTGGTTGTCTTTCTTTGTTGATTTTTTTTTATTTTTATGATAATGGCGTGGGGTTTAGATCGCACACATTTCGACTATTATATCAAACAAACGGCTTGACTAAGATTATCAAAAATGTAAGTAGCAAATTGAACACAACTTCTAGTTCAAAAAAGAAAATGTAACTCCTATTTCATATCAACTAAAGCTTGATAACACAAAAAATTGTCAATTGGCCTCTTATACAAACTATGTTTTCGACGTAGATTTCTCTCTCACTCGAGCTATATATCAGGGTTAATAACCAGTGAATCACCCTTTGTATCATATATCTTGAAAGTTGACACAACCACAACTAAAATTTCACCTTAAATTTCAATAAGTAAATATTTTTGCCTGATATTCCCATACTCGACTTGTTCCTCAAGATACTTAATGAAATATATATATTTGCTCAATTTTAGCGGGGTTCGTCAATGAAGTCAAACAAGTATCTTTTTATTTCTTTAAAATTTGGCTGAAAATAAAAAGCAAAAAGACTCAAATATTCTAAACAAACTTTGAGAAAATGCTCGTTTGTGTTATATGTTAAAAGTTCGGCTCATATATGTCATTTCCGTTTGAGAAATAGCTCAAATGGATGGCATAGAAGAGCCTTTTCTCAAAATTCGATAGCATATTTAAGTTTTTTTTCCTATTTAATATATCATAAAATCATAGTTCTTCTTAATTCTAATTTTTTTAAAAAAGAAAATAATTTGCTAATACAAGTTAATTAATAAAATTTAATTAGTTAAGTGTTTATCTGAAAGTCTAAGACACGGATAATAGACAAAAAAATATACTTTGAATTTAGCTAGTCAAATTCAAATAAATTTTTGTAATTTACCTATTTTTAAAAATGTAAAATTCATTTATAGATAAAAATTCATATAACACGTTTCAGCTTAACCTAAAGATAACTTTCAATTAAATGTTTTCACATCTACCTAAGAATTGAGAAAAAACTCAGATTTTGTTTCAATAATAAAAATTCTATATTTACTTGTAATTGTTGTTTACTATTACACTTCAAAAAAGGAAAAAAAATAATATTTATCATCTTTATCCTGTTTGAAGACCATAATATATACATACATCATAGTCTAAATTCCTTTTTTGAAATCTTCTTGCAATTTTCTTTTCAAAATTCTCAA
>NC_028645.1:82655632-82702312 GCF_001406875.1 Solanum pennellii
AACTTATAAGAACTGATGATTTAATCTTCTGTGTATAAGCTTAAACTCTATACACCAAATCATCTACTATATAAGTTAAGGACACATATATGACAATTGATCTATTTAATGTAACACTTTATTGAATTGAATAAATAAATAAACAATTGTTCAATATTAATACTATATCAAAACGCATGGTTAATAGTATATCCTAACAGATTCATCAAGAGATTTGTATGGGTTTCTTGACCATCAACAACATGTCATATCCTTATGTGAAAGGGTCGGAATATGGATATAATTTCTCATGATTTTCATTCTACTTTATTGACCATAAATATGTACATTATAGTTTACAATGTCTCCCAAAGTGCTATAACTTTTCTATAGTTAGATGATGCAAAGTTTTTTCACATGCACAATCAATTATTATTATTTTTTTCTTTATAAATATTCATGTTCTAACAAGGGAGATGGTGTACACTGCAATGTTGTTGCTAAAATATTTAACAATATATTTTGTTAATAGTGTAATTGCAATGTACTCAAAATTTAAGTTCGAAAATTTAGCAGAATTAGGAGTACCACAACCAGAAGAAGGCTAATTTTCTGTTAAAATATCAAAAGGTAGATCCCCAATGATTGATGTTGGTGCTATTGACAAGATTAAACTTGGACAGATTAAGGTATGATACTATCTTTATTTTATTTCATTCTATTTTGAAAAATATTATGTGAAAAACATATGGCTTTAGTTTCTCCGAGGGTTTTGGTCTTATTGTAAAAGTACAATATGTGATGTATTGTTAGGCGCACATCACGAGTTCAAATTTGATTACTTCCAAAAATCTAGTAGTAATACTTAATGAAGAAGAGTAAAAATACATGTTCATTATCATGGGAAACAGATGAATTGTTATAGTTACGAAATCGATAAAATTTAGTAATTTTGGCCAATACAGTGAATTTGTGTAAATAGTTCATCTAATATGCATTAATAATCTATTATAAAAAAGGAAATAATACTTATTTTCTTATGAAATAACTTTTTGTGAATTGTTAATTAGGTACTTTCTAGAATATCGAACATAAAGGAACATACAGTAGTGTAAGACTGTTAGAGGAGACAAAATTTAGATTTTTACTATTATTATATCAGATTATATTGTAAATAAATTTTCTAAACCCTGCGTGAATGCAATATGCTTTCTGCACCGGGCTTTACTTGTACAGTTCATCTAGAACTTAAAAACCATGTTTCTTTTAGTATGTTTTTTTATTGGAATCAAGTTTCTACTGTCATAGAAATTTGATGAAACTCTTCTATTGATTGTCTTTCTTTGTATATTTTTTTGTTTTTATAATAATGGTGTGGAGTTCAGATCGCACACATTTCGACTAATATATCGAACACTTGCTATCTCTTACCAGCACAAATATCTAATAACTCTACACATCAAATGGGGTAACTTTTATTTGAGACATTTATTGACAACGTGAACGAAATCTATTATTTCCTCTGTTATTCATAGTAAAGTTGATCGAGAGAGACATAGAGAGAGATAGTCGGAGCAAGATCCTTCTGCACAGTCTGACATTTCTAGTGGTGAGTTGGGAGTGTGCGTGAACTGTCATGTAATGGGAAGGAAGAAGAATTAAGCAATAATGTCGTTGTAGAGATGTTTGAGTGTACATGGAATCAAAAAGTTTTAGCATCATCGCGTATGCTAAAACATTCAATGTAGAATTTAGTGCATCGCATATGCTGAAACATTCAATGAGTAATTTAGTGTGTGTCTTGTCCCACACCGGTGAGAGATGACGAATACATATATTTTATAAGAACTCTAACATACATTGTATATCAGTGAGTTCAGTAGCGTAAGATTGTGACCAAGTTAGAGCGGTAAGGTGATTGGAAAAAATAGAATCTTCAGCGCAATTTGTGTAAAGAGCTGAAGATTTGTCCAGTCCCAATCATCTTGCCGCCATAGTTTGCGTCCCAAACTCGTGCTACTGAGCTCAGCAATATACAACGTCAGTTGAGCTCTTATTAAATGTTTGTATTCTTCTTCTGCCACCGGTGTGGGACAAAGACACACTAATTCTACATTGAATGTTTTAACATATGCGATGATATGCCTAGCAAGTCAAAATCGCATATGCTAAACCATACGATGTAGGATTTAGTGTGTCTTATCCCACACCGGTGGTAGTAGACGAATACAAACATTTAATAAGAACTCAAACATTGTATATCGCTAACCTAAAAAAGGGGGCACAATAATATTTTGGGCCCTGAATTCTAGTTGTTTTTCCTCTTTTAAATTAGGGGAAATGACATTAATTATATTTATATAATCACAACATTGAGATGAGCTTATGTGAAAATTTTAGAATTGTTTAGAAGAGATTTGAGTTGGATGTCGTCTACTAAAATCGGCCATCAAAGAACCTTAAAGCTCAAATCACATGAATCTGTGCAATAACACAAAGAAACTCACACATTTAATGGCGCTTTCACAATAACAAAAACAACTTTTAGCAGCAATAAATATTGATATTAATGAAGAGCGTTAAAGTCTTTACCCACATAGTTAGGGACATATACAAAAAGTACTAGTTGCCGTTAAAAATACATCTTTAGCGGTAATTAGGAATGAATTGTTGCTAATGATCATTTTTGAGATAGTGTTTTCAACTCTGAGGCTCGTGTAAGACATAATTGCCGCCAAATCAGGTTAAAAACTGGTGCATTAAATTTTGGTTACTTCGTATTTCTGCAAAGTTGTCCCACACCGATAGAACTCAACATACATTGTATATCTGTGAGCTCAGTAGCTTACGATTGTGACACAAGTTGGAGCGGTAAGATGATTGGAAAAAGTAGAATCTACAGCACAATTTGTGTAAAGGGCTGAAGATTTGTCCAGTCCCAATCATCTTGCCGCCATAGTTTGTGTTCCAAACTCGTGCTACTGAGCTCAACGATATACAACGTCAGTTGAGCTTTTATTAAATGTTTGTATACTTCTTCTGCCACCGATGTAGGACAAACCAAACTAAATTCTATATCGAAAATATTATAAAAAACAACTGATTAAACTGAACAATTGACAAATAAAAAGACGATGGTCCAGATAAATAACAGCTTGACATAGCTAGCGAGGATTTGTGATTATGCGAGAGAGTGCTGCTCTGTTAAGAGAGCCAACGATGGGAGAGTAACCCCATCTACTCACACTGCTACGTCAAAGTATTATTAGCGTTGTAATAGCAGTACTTCGTACTATACCAGCATCGCGTAATCCCAAATGAACCCTCTATATATGTCAAGGATTGAAGATTTGATTTGTCCCAATCATCTTATTGCTCCCGCTTAGGTTACAAGCTCACGCTACTGAGCTCAGCGATATACAGTATCTGTTGAGTTCTTATTAAATGTTTGTATTCATCTTCTGTCACCGATGTGGGACAAAGACGCACTAAATTCTACATTGAATGTTTTAGCATGTGCGATGATATGTCAAATCGCATATGCTAAAACATATGACATAGGATTTAGGGTATCGTATCCCAAACCGGTGGCAGTAGACGAATACAAACATTTAATAAGAACTCAACATACATTGTATATCGCTAACCTAAAAAGGGGGCACAATAATATTTTGGGCCCTTGTTTTTCTTCTTTTAAATTAAGAAAAAATGACATTAATTATATTTTTGTTTCTAACCAAAAAAAATAGCCTAAGTTTCAGCTAATTGTCTATTTATTTATTAACTAATCATGTCTATGTCTATACTTAAACCTTGACCTAGTTGTTGCTTCACTAGAAAATACTGGAAAGCTGAAATGTTAAAATTTGACTTGTCGCAAATGCCTAAAAAAAAATTCGACTAAGTAAATATATCAAAAAAAATTGAAAATATCGAGAGGAGCTCATAACGAAATTTCAGAACAAGTTTAGAAGAGATTTGAGTTGGATGTCCATTAAAGAGCTCCGAAGCTCAAATTTAAAATTCAATCTGCCGCCAACATGAAAGGTTTCAAGTGGATAATACATAATCACAACATTGAGATGAGCTTATGTAAGAATTTTAGGATTTGTTTAGAAGAGATTTGAGTTAGATGTCGTCTATTAAAATCGGCCATCAAAGAGCCTTGAAGCTCAAACCACATGAGTATGTGCAGTAACAGAAAGAAAGGCGCTTTTGCTACAACAAAAATAACTTTTAGCGGCAATGAATATTGACATTAATAAAGAGTGCTAAAGTCTTTACCGGCATTAGTTAAGTGTCATTAGAACCACTGTCGCTAAAGACTTTAGGGACATATAGAAAAGGCAAGTGTTAATTACCGCTAAAAATACATCTTTAGCGATTAATTTCGGCTAATTATCATTTTTGAGATAGTGTTTTAAACTCTGAGGCTCATGTAAGACATAATTGCCGCCAAATCGGGTTATTTACACCAATTATTAATAGTCAAAAGTACATTTAAACTATCTCAGTCTTTTGAATTTCAATGGTTAGCGAAACACATCTAGATCGAGCAAATGTTTGTCTACTAATGCTTCTAGGCGCGTTTGGCCATAAAATCTTCCACCTGACATATATAATGGCTCTCTTGGTGAGCTTATGTGAGTTGAATGAATTCATTAATTTTCTAACAAAGAGGGATGATGCATGAAGTTCAGTGCAATCTTGTTCAACCTTTTGTAACGAATCACGATCAAAAGGTGAAGCCATGATTTTAACTTTATGAGTTTTAAATGATCATAAAATCTTCGTCCACCTGACATATATATATATATATAGCTTGCAACCTTCATTCTTCTTGTGTGCTTCGTTCATTTTCACGTTTCGTGAAAGGGGGCAAACTAGAATTTCAATGTGGATGTTTGACACCTTAACGCCATGAAAGTTCACGGGCGCATAGAGACATAATACTGAATAGTACCATACATACATAAAACATGTACTGTTTCTCCTAATACTCCCTACCAAACGACCCCTTAGTAAATACCTAAGACAACAATTCTTAAGATTGAATTGTGATTTATAAGCACACACAAGCCTGTGTAGTAAAGGTTCATACAAAGAAAGAAAAATTAAAGAATCAACAAAGAGAAACACATGTTTGCACGTAGATAAAGATTGCTAAAGCCTTTACCGGCATTAGCTAATTGTCATTAGATTCAATGTCGCCATAGGCTTTAGAAACTTTTACAAAGAGTGTCTATCACTAATAATTGCCTCAAAGAAACAAACTTATTCAGCATAATTAATAACCGCTAAAGATCATTTTTTGTATCCAGTGTTAATTCTCTAACTTAATAAGATAATAGGTTGATCATTAATCCAATTATCAGTATTAATGAAGGACAAATCTGTCAATGACTCCACCATATCTTTGCTTAGCTTTTTCTCCCATTTAACTCTCTTTGATGTGTCTGCTCCTAATCCATCACACTCTGCTTCTGAGAAAGTCAATTGATTCCTAAAACAAACCAAAAAAAAAATAAAAATGAATAGTTTAAAAAAAAAATCTTAAAATATGAAAATTAGATCGAGGGAAGTTAGTTGACCCAAACACTAGGTGATCTCTTCATATCTGTCCAAGCTTTGTTAGATATGTGTTGGTGGAGAGGTAGTCGATACCACTCAAGATTTAGTTATGATGCTCGCAAGTAGATGCGGACACCACGAAGATTCCAAATATATATATTTTTTAATATTTTAAAATTTTATATATGGAAGCTAGTTGACACAAACACTAGGCAATTTCTTCGTATCTGTTCAAGTCTTGTTTGACAGATTAACCAAGTACTGTGTTGATGAGAAGTAGTTGATATATATATATATATATATATCCCTCAAATTTTACTCGTGGTGCTTGCAAGTTGATTCGGACACCACGAATATTCAAAAAAAAAAATTATGTTAGGGGGTGGGGTGGGGGGGACTTACTCATGGCCTTTGTAACTCCAAGCATCCCAACCTCTAGGAACAATGATGTTAGAGAGGGAGGTTTTATAAAATAGGACTCTAGCATAAGCTCTCCATGCCCTTCCTAAGAGTGTTTTGCCTGTCCCAATAACTTTACAATTTTTGAACACAAATGCACTTGCATCATTTGGATGTGATCTTCCTTGTGCTGTTATATATCCTCCATAATTTTGTGATACTAATCCAGCATTCACCAATATTGTACAATCCTAGTAAAAACAATATACATGTCATTTCAATAATCGAATCAGACCTGTGATGTGAAAATTTTCATGTACGATTTTGTATACAATCCTATAGATACATGTCGTTTAAACAAATTAGAGATATGGTATGAGAATCTCATGTAAAGTAATAGTAAAGATAACTTATCTATCGACTTGAAATTACCGCTTATAATACTCAGTATTGACCATAATTTACAAGAACATTATGTGTAGTCATAGTAATAGAGGAAGGAAGGTTTGTTATCTTCAATGTAGGATTTATTTGGACGATTAATTGGGCCTAACACAGATATCGAACACTAAGTGAAACTAAGAATCTAACATAAAAAACTAAACCAAGTATATATGGATTTTTAGTTCATTAAAATTGTCCAATTAAAGGTAAAGACTATAATAAATCAGTAAACTTTGTTTTTCCTACTTTTTTTAATTTGTATTTATAAATCATTTGACTATAAAATTGTCCTCAACTCCATGAATAAAGTAGACAAGAATATTAATGTCTTCATACATATCTAAAGAAAAAATTCACATTAATTAGGGATTAGCTAAAGTATCAATTATTTTTTAAATTTTTTTTGAATATATCTCAAAATATTTATCATCTTAAAAAAATTAATTAAGAAGTTGTTTGCCCCTATTCTTTTAGTTGCTATGATTAAATTAAATCGCTTAATTCAATATAGATATCGTAAGTATACAAGTACTAAATACTCTTTCAAACTATTAAGACAGGCGATCAGATATTGTAACGTACCTCATAAATTGATTGACCATTACCAAAAATGAAATCCATGGCTCCTTCAATTGTACATTGCTTGAAATAATGTTTGCCATTATCATCCAATAAAGTATCTTGTATACCAGAAAAAGCACAATCATAAAATGATGTTTTGTCCCCAGAAACCATTGTTGCTAATGCTGGTTTCATTGGATTTTTTTTATTCATAGGTGGATAATTGTAAGAATTCTACAAAAAAAAAAATATTAGAATTATATTTTTTTAAAAAAAAAAAAACTTAATATTAAGATTTAAGATTACTTACTGTAAAATTTAACTTTTCCACAACAATATTTTCAGCAAAAGAGGAAAAAGTTGGGCTTGTAATAAGTGAGTCATGACTATCCCACATAACAATAGTATTTTTCACATCTGAACCTTTTAAATAAATAAAAGGTTTATCAAGTGGAATTGTCAACTGTTCCCTTCATGATTAAATACCAAAAAAAAATAAAATTAGTCTTTAATTAATACAAAGTATTGAAACAAGAATTTTGAAAATAATAATAATAATATATGTATGATGGACATGTAGATTAAGATGTATATTTAAATTAGACTCGATGAGTTCATGCTATAAGAAACACATTTTTTTCTTTTATGATTACTTTCTATAAAAATAATTTCTACCAACCGTAATTCATACAGATTCCTCGAAAAACACATTTGACAGAATTCATTGTATCCAGCTCAATCTTGAGTGTAAAGAGAACTAACACGTATATCAAAAAAGAACAAGATCTAATAATTCTAAATCTTGAAATCGCCCCGTTTTCTTACACTTTTTTTAAAAAAAAAAAAACATTTTCCACCAAGCACATCTCATACATATCCCTCAATCAAAATAGAAAAACTATCAACAAAATTTACTATATCTAGCTCAATTTATATATGTGTAAGAGAGCTAAAGCACATATACCAAATAAAGAAAATACACGAACTTTAAATTCTGAATTCACACATAAATAAAATAAAAATGAGATTTTAAATTCTGAATTCGTAAATAAAAGAGGAAAAGAAGAGTGTAGAGTATAGAGAAATTACTGATACAAGCCTGGCCTGATGAAAATACAAACCCAATGAGAATTATTAGTAGGAATTGAATCAATTGCAGCTTGAATTTTCTGAAATTGAGCAAATCCAGATTGATCAACATAAATTGTTGGAATAAATCCAAAAATACTAATTCCAATTGATGGCCATAGTAAAATTCTTCCATTTGCTAAACCATAAAAAAAAAACAAAAATAAAAACACTACACTTTTTAAAAAATGTAGTGCCATTTCTTGAAACTTGAAATATTTATTTTTTGTAAGAAAATAAAGAAAGAATCTTAGTATATATAATATATGGTTACAAGGGGGAAAAAAAGTTAAGAAATGAAAAGTCAAAAATAGAAAATTGGTAAACAAAAGTCACATTAAAATTCATGAGAAATGGTTTTTATGTTTTTAAAAGATAAATGAAAAGTCAAGAGTTGCTAGTTAATAAGTAATTAGTAGATAGTAGTGGGATAGTAATATTAATTACAAATTTAATTAACTATCCCAACTAATTATTTTGGTATAAAGTTAAAATAATTTATTGCTTTTCTCTCTCTATCATAATTTTATGTTTTATTTGTGGTAAATATTCGTTAATAAAACTAGTGCATAAAACATAAAAGGTATAATTTTGTAATTTGTATAGATGTGATATAATTTTCCATTAAGTGTGTATTTCAATAAAATAAAATAATTAGTATTTGTTTAAGTATTTTTCAAAAAGTTTTTTGTAATTTTAGAAGAAATATAGTAAGAGTGTTTTGAAATTATTAAGAGCTTGTTTGGAAGATGCATTAGAATTGAATTTGAGTGTAATCGAATATGATTATACAGTTTGACTTAATAATAATTTGGTTAGTAGATATTTGAGTTTGATTGAGAGAGGGAACTGAATTCGTACGAGAGTTCAATTAAATTTAAATTCGCACATTAATATTGTTTGACTAAATTTAAATTCACACATTACAGTCTCATTAATGAAAAAATTATTTTCGACAAAATTTTTCTTATTCTAAAGAATTAAATTTTAGATTTATAATTAAAGATAACGATATCGCAACCATACCTCCTCCTCAAAATTTGCAAATGCATTCTTCCAATATTTTAAATTTTTTGTTTATTATTTATTATTATATCAAATTGTAATTAAAATGCCTCATATTTCATTAGCACTTGAATATTTTATATATAAAAATTAGTAATTATATTTGTCCAGTCAAATACAACAAAGGAAATTACATTCTGACAAATAAACAGGTGTTTATAATTAATATATACGGTATAATTATCAAGTTGTATAAATTACATAGTGCTTTCTTTAGTCAAAATGGAGAAATCTTGCATCGAAAAAAACAAAGGCAGTTTATTGTTGGTTGATTTCACTATTGAATTAATTAATAAAATTAAATGCAATTTAATGTTTTTAAGCTCAAAAAAGGCATTAATTGATGATTAACTAATAACAACATTTGCCTACATTTGGCCACTAATAAATCTAAAATAAAATAGTGTTTACTAGTCACTTTTCAATTTGATGATGCTTTGAAACTAGTTGTAGAGTTTCAAATTCAACAAATAAAAACAGCTACCATATGATTTTTCAATTTATGGTTCGATATAGATATCCATGGTGCATAAGTTTTTACCAATTATATGTTGTTCCATTGTTAAGATTCAATTAACAAAAACTTTCCATATGTTAATAGCAAAAAAAACACGAAAAAAATCAGGGAAGAGAATGATGTAATGAGGAAAATATTGCTAAAAATGCAAAGTGCATCCCCTAACAAGGAACAAACTAATGTCAAAACATCAAAATTGTACTTCAAAACAAACTATATTTCAACTTCAGTACTTGATTGGAGCAATAACCGCGAGTTGAGGACCAAGCTTCTCCTCAGCAGCTTTCTCGGCCTTGATCCTAAGCTTTGCTAACTGCTTTCTCCTCTCGTATGTTACTTGAGCTCTCTCCTTTCTCTTGTTCTCGAGATCCTATGGTAAATCATAAACGGAGAAGAGTAAGCTCAAACATATAAAAGTTGCAGAAAGAGTAGTCAGGCTTCGTAGTTTAGATGAACCCTGATAGTTGCTACTTGGAGAGAATCGATGTAAGGTAGAAGAAAAGGGCGACATGCAAGAAACTTACCCTGATAGTGTCATAATGGTTCCATCCGACCTCTGATGAAAGCTTGCCCAAGAGACAGTATTTATGTCCAGCACGGAGCCTCAATACCCTATAGTTACAAAAATAAGGGTAAAAACTTCGGTACTAAAAGAAACACTAATACCAGAACAAAATAAGCTATGAATGAGGCAGTGCAACTCACTTGAGTGCATCGGGAATGACCATCCTCTTGATCTTGTCATATGGGGGTGGAACACCCTCATAAACCTTCAAACGGGCAAGTGCAGCAGCTCCACGCTTAGTTTTGTGGGGAATCATCCTAATATAAAATGGATACAGACATTATCATTCACAATTGTAGAAGTAGAAGGAGCTTGCAATACAGGCCTAATCATCAAAAATATTGTTCACAATACAAATCCCAACGGAAAAATTCATCAAAGGAAAGGAAAAAAAAATATTTAACTGCGAAAGTGAGTTGTAGTCTATAAAACACATCAACTATGCCTCAATCCCAAATTAATCAAAACCATCTACATCAACTCTCTTTTCAACTCAATACAATTCCAATACAAAGCAGTTACCTTCCAATGCAAATAAACTAGAGTTCATCTTAATTCACACTTCTAAAGTACACCATAAACTCTAACTAAACTAAATAAAACTTGGGAGAAACGCCATATCCATCAACATAAACTTAAACAATATTGCATCACTTGGACACTCATGCTGATATATGCTAGACGGAAAGGTCATATATACTAGTAGAAACAACTTTCTTGACAAATTAGTGAACAGATTAACACAAAAACCAAAATCAAGGCAGACATTTATTACCTACAGATAAATACAGTATTGCACAAAATATCAACAGGATCCCGAGCATTACACAGATACCTCTAAATTTTACACCAACAATATAAACTGATCTGTATCTGTTCTAGTCAAGAAAAGAGGCTACAGCGCAAAAGACTATCCAAAAGTCTTTTGCACCACTGTAATACTTATAACTACATATATACATCAAAACAAATACAAAATTCCACTTCACTTTGTAAGTTTACTAACTGAGTAATGTGTCAACTGTCAACGACTTCAGCTTTGTCACTACAAAATAAAGATACTCACTTTCGGAATGTAAGTACTGAAAACAAGATCAAGTTCAGTTTTTTTCTACTACAGAGACCATTCTTGGCTTGATGCTGACTAAGTTGGCAAAGCTCTATAGTAAAAAGATAAATGTGCCTTGGCTATTTTCCCAAAGTTCTTCCAAGATAATTCGATTGCAAAATAACAATTTAGAAACTAGCTGCACATCTTATAATGAACTCAAGGAGTATCTGCACTTTTAATACTAGCTCACACATGCTTAATTAACATAAAAAAGACAGCTTGATACACGAAGCATTGTGTGAACCCCAAATGAGTGTAATGTATGAAGCTTAACCAAACCCAAGCATCAGCTCGAAACAACTTAGCGTTGCACCAAGGCTCCCTTTCAATCAAACTACTAACATATTCTCACCTAATTATCCTAAAATGAATCTCACATTACACTCCACAACATAATTATCTCAATTAAAAAGGATTATGTAAACAAAATCATCATTATGTTACTCATACTCAATTAAAATGGCGACGATGCTCCAACATAGACTATCACATACATTAACTAAACAACAAAGCAATTAACTCAAAATACTAGATCTACCTCTTGATTCCGCTCTAAACAAACAATGTTCAAATATATATCGATACAATTATATTCAAAAACAGAAGCATACCCACGAATGGTACGCCAGAGGATTTTCGAAGGAGCACGAAAATGGATTGGACCATGAGAAGGCTTCGTGTTCATCCTCTTACGAAGGAACCTAAGGTACTTCATTTTCTGACGAACAAGTCCACCGGATAAGCAAATCTCCTCACACCTAACAACCACTACTCTCTGTCCATTAAGCAATTCTTTAGCTAAAATCGAAGATAATCTTCCCAGCATATGGTGGCGAGCGTCCACCACTATCCTCTTTGCTGAGATCCCTGAACCTGACACCATTTTCTCTCTCTACTCTCTCTCTCTCTAGAGCTCTGTCGAATTGAGCTGCTGCTAGGGTTTTTTCAGCAGTCGTTTTTCCGGTTCAATTTATATGATGATGATGAAGAAGAAGAAGAAAGGAACGTAAATGGGCTGTGGATCTGTACATGTTTTTTGGGCTTATAACTTTTTTGGCCCAATAAGTGCCTTTTTTTCACTTATTCTATAGTTTATGGACTTTTTAGATCATAATTTCGAAAAAATATATTTTTAATAAATTAATAATTTTAATGCTAGGAACGCTCACGAAAATCGTCTTCATAGAGATGTAATTTACGTGAATATACGAGTCAATTCATATTCATACTACTTTGTAAAAATCATGTTAGAATTTAACTTCTAATTTTTATTATGGATGTAATGTGAATATTTTTATACAACTTTATAGAAAAATCATATCAAAATTTGACTCAAAAAGATGACCGACAAATTATGATTATAAATTGATCGCGGAACTTAGTTACCCCTGACACGAGGGTAAGTACATTTACTAGTTTAGCTTGTAAAAATTACATTGGCTAGTTTAGCTTATTCGGGACATGATCCTAAATAAAAAAATGATTTGTTAGTTGAAGATTATGTTAGAAGATTAATAGATAATCAAGTGTTAATATTGTTATCTTAGTTGTATGCGGGAGAGATATAAGACTAATCATCTCTTTTTATTTTTGTCTAAAGTGTAATCTCACCACTAGAGTGCACATAAAGTTGATTTAGCTCGTAGAATTAACAAAATTATTTTTAAAATAACCTTGAATCAACTATATCAAATCATAATAGTTATTAATTAGAAGATATGCAAAGCATAAAAGAGATAGTAATAACATCATATGACAAGTATCAAAAAAACAAGAAACCAAACTAATAAGATTGATACCACGACATATACGATACTTCAGATCATCACTAAATCTAATTTCGGTAAAAAAAATGAGAAAATACTCAATAATGTACTAATCTTCTACCTATCTACGACTTCTACACCATCTCATCTAAGGTCATATTCTCAATGAGCTACAATTGTGACATGTCATGTCTAATCACCCCATCCAATACTTCATCACATACTTTTACCTTCATTCGTCCCCAACTATGCAACTCCCTCTCGTCTTTCTTTCTATTATCACTCTCATCCAACTAGTGAATGTAATTGGAGTAGAATCGATTTTTCTTACTAGGTTCAGAAATCCATAAGAGTTTCTTATTAACCGCTAAATCTTCTCTAATTTTGAAGATGGTTCGAAAACAAGCTCAGAAAATAGTAAAGTGAAAGTTAGATACTCCTAGAACTTTTAAACTACCTATGTGTTGGTAAACTCCACCTAAACTAAAATTCATCAGTTCCATCATTTATTTCGTGTGCTGAGTCCTTTATCCTTCGGAAAAGGGCCATATTTGTCTTAGCTCCTCGTTGGACATCCACATATCTCTTCTTCACATACTCAAATTGTCTCAATCTCACCTTTCTCAACTCGTCCATCACATAAGCTATTCCTACCCTTATATCAACCTCATCATCCTTATTTACACAACGACTTATAACTTTTGAAGAATAACCTAAATCGAACTAATCATCACTCTATAAAATTTATCTTAAAATATGCCCGAGGCTCGAATCGATTTCATTCACCCTACCCCACCACCCCACCCCCACAATAGGAGTCCAAAATAAGCTAGGAGTGAGCTAATACAAAAGAACCTTTTATTTCCCCATTAACAAGAAATCCCACCTTTCAAATCTCTATATTTCCTCTCCCCTGCTTCCTTTGGTCTCCGGTTGCTCTGTCCACCGTAAAAACCCTAGCTTTCTCCTCCCTTCTCACAGATCCGAACACGAATTCCACAAGTTATATAGAACAGTTAAACGGCGGCAATGGTCACGGCGACGATGGTGAGTTCGGCAGGTGGTTTATTGGCGATGCTGAATGAGAGCCATCCACAATTGAAGCTACACGCTCTATCCAATCTCAACACCTTTGTTGATTACTTTTGGCCTGAGATCTCTACCTCTGTCCCTGTCATGTAATTTTTCTGCTTCTTTTATGTACTCTCAGTTTGAATTTTGTAGTTCTTTTTTGTTAGTTGATGTGATTGATTGAGATTATGTGGAATTGAAACTTCTAAGCTGTGTATAGAGGAAAGTTGTTATCTTTTTGTGTTTATTTTCCTATTTCGGTGGATTCTTTTGTTTTCTGATTGTGATCTGAAGTGTGGACATTTGATATTTGAGTACTAGAAGAAATTAACAGTCTTTTTTTGGTGGTGAATTGAGCTCATGAAATGTTGTGGCTTTAGGGAAAGATTAAAGAGGGAAGTAGATCAATGAACTCGTTGAAAAGGACTGTTGAGCAGAAATTTTGTTACTTTTCAGCTTGGATAAGTGTTTTTATTGTGGTAAATACTTATATGTTCATCTTTGTGCAGATTTGCGTTTTTTCCGGCATTAGTATGACAGGTTTTGAGTTTTTGAAGTATTTGAACTTGGTGGGATTTCTGAGGAAGGTAGTTAGTGGATGGAACTTGGATATTCTAGAGAGGAAAAAAAAAGATTTTGGCCCTAAAGATGAGAACTTGAGGGTAAATTTGTCGAGAAGAACATAAAGCTGGGAAATGTGGAGGAATTTTTAAGAATTAGGGTTAGTGGACTTGCTATGTTTGGATTCTGCTGTGAATTGGAAAATTTTGAGCAATGGTAGTTTTTATTCAGTTGCTTTGAAAAGTGGTACTGTAGGTTGCAGGGATTGATTGCCTGTATTTGAGTGCTTATGGTTTTATTTGTAGTTCTTATTAATTAGTTTCTCGACTTTGGAGAGAATGAGTCACAATTCATGGACGAAATATGTTGAACTTTCTGAATTTTACAAGCTTGGCTTGAGATTGTATGTTTTGGACTAATTGTTGATCTCACTTTACCAAACAAATGACTTTAAATGGTTCGTTTTAGTTTTTGAAAGGTAATTTCAACTTTCTCTCTGTTTCTTAATTGAGTTGTGAAATCAGCATGCTTATGTGACTGTTCATAATTTACCCCGTTTTTGGTTGGCATTGTGAGATGAGTACCACTGACATTCGTGTAGTCATGGTGCTGCTATGTCTTTTAAGATATCATTCCAGTGTAGATGTAGAATTATCTTCATTCCAGTGTAGATGTAGAATTATCTTTCTTTACACTTCAAAACTTTTGAACAATCTACTTGATAACTATAACTGAGGTCCCTTGTATAACTGGATTAGGTTGAGCTAATTGCCTCATAAGTTTGTCAAAACGTCATAGAATAGGCAAAGAGAAAACAAGTCTGTATGAAGCCATTATTAATAACAATCAGAATAATCTAATCAACGGTACCTCTTAAGCTGATGTGGCCTATGTAGACTTGTACCTGTTGTAAACTACTAGCATTTTACTCTTATGATTTTACTGAAGCATGGGCTCCATAAATTATGGAGATGTTCCCTTCTGTTGCACTTCTGGGAACACGAAGGAGATGGGCATGTGGAACTTGAATGTGACTAGTGGTTGGGAATAATGCAACAGCGTCTCCAAGCCCAAAGGAGATGGCTTAGTGTTTTTGAGGTACTAAAGTGACAACTTGGAGAAAGTAGTTCCTATGCTTGTGTGCTGGACAATTTGCCTGGTAGATTAGTGTAAGTGTGTGCAAACTGGTCATGGTACTGTTGGTGTAAAAAAGATGCAATTGGAATTCTAGGAATTAATTTGCTGATTTTTTTGTCCAAAAATGTAGGATACGACCCCTCAATTGAACTAAGATCATTTCCGCCCCCTTAAAAGCTCTCCTTTTTCTCTCTTTCCAAACGACCCACATTAAGGCCAGAGGAATAACATTCCATGTCCCGTGCCTTCTTGTCCTTGCTCCACACTCCAGCTGAATATCAACTCCTTCACAGATCCTGACACTGCTCAAGAAATTCCAAACCACCTAAGATGTCCCCCCATAACGTCGTGGCTAATTGGCAATGTAACAGAATATGCTCCATGTCCTCACTCATCACCGACCTTATTACATAGGAAACACCAACTTAAGCACACAACCTTCTTTTTCTTAAGATTCTCCATTATAATCACCCCTATAGTAGCTAAGCACGTGAAAAAACACACCTTGGCACCCTAGGAATCCAAATTGAAGCATGTGGGAAAACATTCTCCGCCCTAACAAGAAACTTCTCAACATAAGTACTAGGCTTTTGTTTGTGACAGGGTATGAACGCATGTCCTGCACCTAGTACACACATCACTGTTGCGCTCTCACCACTGGATGGAAGCCCAGAAAGACTAGAGCTTTCTTAATTAAGTCACCAAATTGTTTGCTGAACATAGTTCTCTTAGCAGACACTCATCCTTATTGTACACTAATTCATACAAGTATCATCTAATCAGTCTATCAATATTATTGGGAACTCTTGAGCTTTGACTTTATGTTAGAATGGGCATCGTAGAAACCTGGTAATCTTGTTTACTGTCGAGTTTTCTTGACTGTGTATTGCATTTGTTTGATTGTGTCAGTTGTGATATTGGGTGACATCATACGCTGCACCATATATATAAATATTATGCAATTCTGAAACCTGAGCTTAAGTCTTAATTTGCTATCAATTGAGTATTCATGACATGTGCTTAGGGATCTCACAGACCTTTCTAACTCCCTGTTCGTGCAGTGAAAGCTTGTATGAGGATGAAGAGTTTGACCAAAGACAACTAGCTGCATTAGTTGCTTCAAAGGTTACATTTTTTTATCCTACCAATTCCTTCCCATCTCGCGCAGTAGATAGTTTATTATGGCTGGAAGTAATTTTGATATTGGCAGTCCTCGTAATTTTCTGTTTCTTTCCTCAGGTTTTCTATCATTTGGGTGAACATAACGTCTCATTGTCCTACGCCCTTGGAGCTGGTCCTCTTTTTGACGTTGCTGAGGATTCTGACTATGTTCATACAGTTCTTGGTATGAATTTCACATGTGGTCATATTGTTCTGATATATTTGGATCTTACATAATTTCTTTCTCATGATTCATATGTTGCGTTTGATGAAATTACATCTTTCAACCCTTCTTCCTCAATATCCATATTTTTGCAACTTCTCTTGCCAATTATTCTTGTCGTCTTCCTACTTCTATCCTGTATATTTTGAGTTCTTTGGGTCCATAAAAGTGAATTTTCGTGTCATATCACTGAGTACTAGGGATAAATCATGTAAAACTCAAGATTAATTCTTTATTTGGGAGTAAGAAGTAAAATAAGTAACTGGTTCATGTGATAACTGTTGGTTGAAATTCTAAATAGAGACTTGTGCTCACTTAGTTTTATGTACTATAAACCTGTCAACTTTTTTAGATGTCCTTTGCTGTCAATTGTTGACTCAATATTGTTGGATTTGCAATATATTCAGCTAAAGCCCTGGATGAGTATGCAAGCTATAAGATCAAGGCAGCAGAGTCAAGTGACGAAGCCACAAAGGTGGATCCCAGGCTGGAGGCTATTGTGGAGAGAATGCTTGATAAGTAAGTACATTTTTTATCTTTGGTTGTGGAAGAATAAGAATATGAACCTGTAATTCTCACATTATATTCTGGGATGTCCTTCTGGTTTATAATTGCCCTTCTTCTTGCTTAGGTGTATAAAGGATGGAAAATATCAACAAGCCATTGGCATGGCCATTGAATGCCGAAGGCTGGATAAGGTTGCCGAAGCAATTGTAAGGAGTGATAATGTTGATGCCACTCTAGCATATTGCAGTAATGTCTCCCATAACTTCGTCAATCGTAGAGAATATCGTAGTGAGGTATAGTCTTACTCTGCCCTATGTGACATACTTGATCTTAAGTTTCCTCCTTCCCCCCTCTATCTGTGTACTCTGTTAATTTATATGATCTTCTTGCTAGGTTAAGTTATTGTATTGATTGATCTGTTACGGTTCCTCGAAGAAATATTAGTCCCTGCATGCTTATTATATGTTTTATTTTAATTATTAAAAACCTTAATGCTGTAGCATAAGTCATTAACATTTTTGCATTGAGGTAAGGTGTATACTGTGAGATCCCCTAGGATCATATTCCACCAAAATTCCCCTTTTAGTCTTACTTTCTTCCCGTCTCTCCTCACTAGCATCGTCCTAATATCATCTACAATGGGGAAGCATATAAATGGAAGAAGAAAAAAAGGAGTTGATTTGAACAATATGGGTTCGAGTTTCGGATTCTACCACAACCCAGTCGATTTACTTTTGTATGGAATCTCTATTGTTTGCACTTGTTTAGTGAATTTATTTGTAACACATGCATGGTCTATGCAGGGTCTGATCCAGTTTCACCGGTCTCTCATGAACCCTTTTTTAATGAACTACCTCTGACATTATCCTTATTTGCTTTGCTTTTTTCTTTCGCTATAGATGTAGAACGATTACATTAATAGATTTGTTACTTCTGTAGATATTCTTCAAGCAGATTCAGAGAAAATTTTCATTTTAACCCCCCAACTTTCTCTTTCAGGTGCTTCGTCTTCTTGTGGAAGTGTATGAGAAGTCGCCATCTCCAAACTATTTGAGCATGTGCCAGTGGCTTATGTTTTTGGATAAACCAGAGGATGTAGCAAGCATATTGGAAAAGCTACTAAGATCAGAAAATAAGGATGATGCTCTATTGGCATTTCAAATAGCTTTTGACCTTGTAGAGAATGAGCACCAAGCTTTTCTCTTGAGGGTAAGAGACCGGCTTTCCAGCCCAAATCTACAACCTTCAGACACGGTACAGTCGTTACCTGCAGATTCTGATCGAGCAGCGACTGAAGATGAAGAAGCTTCAGAGGATGTTCCGCTGTTAGAGGAAAGTAGACCTTTAGGTGGAACATTAACAGCTGCAGATCCAAAAGAAGTTATTTATGCTGAAAGGTTGGGAAAATTGAAAGGAATTCTATCAGGGGAGACCTCAATACAGTTGACTTTGCAATTCTTATACAGCCATAACAAGTAAGACAAATGTATTTTAATTTTTGTTACCTATTTGTTTAATTGATTAATGGAAACATGTGTATTCATAGTTTTGTTAATCTTTGCGTACAGGTCAGATCTCCTTATTCTTAAAACAATAAAGCAGTCTGTTGAGATGAGAAATAGTGTCTGTCACAGTGCAACGATATATGCGAATGCAATCATGCATGCTGGAACAACTGTGGATACATTCCTCAGGGAGAACCTGGTGATTATTATTTTTCCTTTTACCAGCGTACTTCCTCATTTGGATAGATCTACAGCTTTACATAGTTTCCAATGGAAATCTTGTTTTCCCAATGTCAGGACTGGCTAAGCCGTGCAACAAATTGGGCTAAATTCAGTGCAACAGCTGGTCTTGGTGTTATTCACAGTGGCCATTTACAGCAGGGGAGATCACTGATGGCCCCTTACTTGCCACAAGGTGGAGCTGGTGGAGGTGGTAGTCCTTATTCAGAAGGTGGTGCCTTGTATGCTCTTGGTTTAATTCATGCAAATCATGGGGAAGGTATCAAGCAGTTTCTTCGTGAGAGTCTACGTAGTACAAATGTTGAGGTACTTTTATTAGTGAACTGTATCATTCTCACTGCCACCTCGTTCTTTCCAGTAATTGGTTTCACATTTGCAACTTCTGTTGGTACAGGTTATTCAGCATGGTGCCTGCTTAGGACTTGGATTGGCAGCTCTAGGAACCGCTGATGAAGACATTTATGATGACATTAAAAACGTGCTATATACTGACAGTGCTGTTGCCGGAGAGGCTGCTGGTATTGGTATGGGTTTACTGATGGTTGGAACTGCAAGTGAGAAGGCAAGTGAGATGCTTGCTTATGCTCATGAGACGCAACATGAGAAGATAATTAGGTAATTGACAGATAAATGCCAGATTGTGAACTATAATTTCCTGTTCTAGCTCTGATCCTATTCTTATCTATTACATATGTGAACTTGAGAAGTTCTTTTCTAAAGGTTTAGCTTTTGTATTCTTAAAGAGTAAAGTTTTTTAAATCTCATTAATTGATATAAGGAAACAATATAGGTTGTTCTATACATTTGATAGACTGAACATCAAAATAAAGATTTAACGGCTATCTACAGAATTCTTCCTTGAGGTTATCTCTGTTAGACTGGCCTCCTTACTTTCTTTGCAACAAATCCAGTTGATAACAATATAAAAGAAAATAATTTGCCAGAGGTATTTTCCTGGGTTTAGAACCCAGTGTTTCATATCCCTGTGCCTGATTTTCCCACTTGAACCGATGTAGCATCCATTTTATTGTGAATGACACATTTAGGAAAGTAAAAAATAGGGAATTTCTGTATTGAAAGAAAATGTCCATTTGAAAGCAAATGCGTGCAGTGAAAAATGCTGCGGACTATGTGGCCGGTGACGCAAAAGATATGCTGGCATTGTCTATCTGTTTCAAAAGAATGCCAGGAATGTCCATTGCCAAATATTTGGCAGATATTGCCTTTTTTATTATATATAGTACAATTACAATTTAGATGCTATCACCTGTTTCAGTCACCAAGTATGACTTTTGAATGTCGTGCCTATCAATTCCACGAACGTGAAAACCATAATTTCAAATTTCAAGTTTCAATGTGAAAAATCTAGTTGTGTACTGGAATATTCTGTTCCGTTTACCCCCTAGATTTTCCTTTCACAAAGTTCATTAGCAAAAAGTTAATATATCAAACCAGAGAGGATATGGATATGTAATTAGCCTTTGGAATAATGATGAGATTAACACTGTAGTGTAAATTAAGGATGACAATTTCTCCGCTCCACTATGCATGAGGCCTGAACACAATTTTCTTCGGAAAAAATTATTACAGTACAAGAGTCTGTAGAGTACTGGAGTTTAACATTCTTTCTGATGCTACATGCAGGGGTCTGGCACTAGGTATAGCCCTTACAGTCTATGGAAGGGAAGAAGAAGCAGATACATTGATCGAGCAGATGACTAGGGATCAAGACCCTATACTGCGTTATGGTGGCATGTATGCTTTGGCATTGGCTTACAGAGGAACTGCAAATAATAAGGCTATCCGTCAGTTGCTTCATTTTGCTGTATCAGATGTTAGTGATGATGTCCGCCGGACTGCTGTATTGGCACTTGGATTTGTTATGTATTCTGAGCCTGAGCAGGTTGGTACTTTCTGTTTGTTTCTGAGGCGGTGATGTCCTCTTTGTGCTGATATGCTAATATTGTTTCTTTTGAATGTATTTGCAGATGCCTCGTATAGTGTCATTGTTATCGAAGTCTTACAATCCACACGTGAGATATGGTGCGGCTATGGCAGTTGGAATTTCTTGTGCAGGTACTGGTATGAGTGAGGCCATCTCATTGTTGGAACCTTTGACATCAGATGTAGTTGATTTTGTACGCCAAGGGGCTCTCATAGCGATGGCCATGGTGATGGTCCAGATAAGTGAAGCCAGTGATTCCCGTGTTGGTGCCTTCAGGTATTTCATCTGAAAATGAATACAACATCTCCTTTCGTTTTCATCTTTTCTCTGAGCTTGCTACAATGCTATGCTTTCTTCTGTTCAGGCGACAACTGGAGAAAATTGTCCTTGATAAGCACGAAGATACCATGAGCAAAATGGGTGCTATTTTGGCTTCTGGAATTCTTGATGCTGGTGGTAGAAATGTGACCATAAAATTACTTTCGAAGACAAAGCATGACAAAATAACAGCAGTTGTTGGACTAGCAGTATTTAGTCAGTTTTGGTATTGGTATCCTCTTATATATTTTGTTAGCTTAGCATTCTCACCAACAGCCTTAATTGGTCTGAACTCTGACCTAAAAGTGCCAAAGTTCGATTTTGTATCACACGCCAAGCCCTCGCTGTTTGAGTATCCTAAGCCAATCACTGTAACCACAACTACTTCTGCTGTCAAACTTCCCACAGCTGTTCTATCAACATCAGCTAGGGCCAAGGCAAGGGCTAGTAAGAAAGAGGCTGAGAAAGCCAGTGCCGAGAAGGGAGCTGGAGAGTCATCTTCTGGTGCAACGAATTTAGGGAAGGGCAAGTCTACTGATAAGGATGGGGATTCCATGCAGGTTCGTATCGTTTGTATCATGTAGTTCTGTTCAATTGATGCCTTAATCTAGCAAAGGGTTGGATTGACCATCTGTTTTCTATGACATTTTGTGTAGTGCATAAACTTAGCATCGAGTTTGTTCACCAAGTGTAATCTCCTTTATTGGCAGGTGGATGCTCCTGCAGAGAAGAAAAACGAACCGGAGCCATCATTTGAGATCTTAACCAACCCTGCTAGAGTAGTTCCAGCTCAGGAGAAATTCATTAAATTTTTGGAAGATAGCAGATACATACCAGTTAAATCATCACCTTCCGGATTTGTGCTTCTGAGGGATCTACGTCCTGATGAACCTGAAGTACTGTCCCTCACCGATGCACCCTCATCAACTGCATCCAGCACTGGCGGTGGATCAACTGGACAACCAGCCCCGGCATCAGCAATGGCTGTTGATGAGGAGCCTCAGCCCCCACCTGCATTTGAGTACACATCGTGATTTTTTGTAATTTAAAAGCTTCACCAATTCGTTTTTCATTCCATGTTGGAAGGTGATGTTGAATGGGCGGAGGTGAAAACCTATAGCACTTTCCATGACCAAATTGAGTCGTGAGATGCATCGAGAAGAGCCCCGTGGGCTGTTTCTTGGACTTTTGATAGCTCGATTTGTGCTTGTCATCGTATTTTGGGTGCTAAACGACCAAGGAAGATGTGTACTAGAAGTTTCGATTGCTCGTTATCTTTCTCTGAATCTTCCACAACTCTCCTGTCCTACATTTAGATCTTTAATTATGATTTTATGTTGTTTGGATCTTCAAAAGAATGAAAACAAAAAGAGATGACATTGTTCCTTAATTGTTTTAAGAATTATCTATTGCAACATTCTGGTACTTATTTCTTGCTCAACTTTCAAATATGGATTCCAGGTACTCGTAGAGGTGTAATAAGTACATTAGAGATCCCAGGTTTGAGTCTTTCAAGTACTCGTAGTGGTGTAATAAGTACATTAGAGATTCCAGGTTTGAATCATCATCGTGATATTTTACTTTTGATAAAGCTTTTTGTTCATGGTTCTTGGATGTTCAGTCACAAGTTGTAAAATTTTCATTTCATCATTCAATGAAAAAGCTCCAACAGAGCATATAAAGTTTAAAAATCTAACGGTATGACATGTAACATAAGCATCCAATCAAAGAGATATCTTAGTAAAATATAAAGGTATCTAGGCTGCAAATTTTAAGGTACTCACATGCAATGATACATAATCAAAACCAACCTCAAATATTCAAATCAAAATTTTTTGAAAAAAGATTCATCCACTTTAATTCATAAAATCATATAAGAAGGTGGTTTAACCCACACACTACACCAAAAATCTCGAGTTTAAATTTTGATCAGTTTAAAA
This sequence comes from Solanum pennellii, assembly GCF_001406875.1. Lineage (NCBI taxonomy): Eukaryota > Viridiplantae > Streptophyta > Magnoliopsida > Solanales > Solanaceae > Solanum > Solanum pennellii. Next base: position 82,679,347 of record NC_028645.1, read on the forward strand.
AAATCTTATTAAAAATGCTACTCCAAATAAACGCTATCTAAATTTAATCGATTTTAATGTTGACTCCAGACATTGAATGAGAAAACCGAAAGGGGAAGAGTGAGAGAGGGGTTTAACTATTTATTAGAAAGTGGTGCAAAGAGGTGGTAAAGTTAGTTCTACTTGTGATTCAAATTAATAATATGTTAAAGGGCGGTGAAGGTGAATATTCATGAGGTGTAAATTAATCTATTGGCTCATCTACTCTCCTCTTCTTCTTTTTTCCGAATCTCGATCTAATTAAATTCAAGATCAATATATATAAATTAAACTCTTGATACATATATATATATATATATCGCGTGTCTTATTTTATTTTTGTATATATATATGTACTGGAACCAAAATACAGCCAAAAAGTCCATTATTTCTGAGATAATCTTATCAAGCCTTTCAACACCATATATACATTTTTAATTGTTTGTCTTATTTATTTATTTTTCATTCAAATAATTTCAAAATTTTATTTTCTCACAATATTATCATGATAGTTTGTTGCTGAATTTGTCAGGTTTCTAAAGGTGGACCCAATGATTGATAAATAATAATTTGTGTACAATTTAGTAATTAATATATATAAAAAAAAATTATGGAGAAAAAAGAAAAAAAAACAGGTATATATATATATATATTCACACATAAACATCTATATTTTTCCTATGTTCTTTTTGATCCTATGCTTTTTATTTTCACTATGTTGTCTCACTTTGAACATGAAATATTATTGCAGCCTACAATTTTTCCAAGTTTATTAAATGATGATAATTATAACTACTCTCTTGATGATGATTCTTATAATTATGAACATCAACAAATGGTTAATATTGATGAAGAAAAGGCCTTGATGGTGTCACAAAAAGAAGAGGAAATTAATGTGACATTTGTTGGTGAAAATAGCAAAGGAAATGAAAGCAAGAAGAAGAGAAAAAGAACAAAAATAAGAATGAAGAGTAGTGAGGAAGTTGAGAATCAAAGAATGACACATATTGAAGTTGAGAGGAATAGAAGAAAACAAATGAATGAACATCTTCATGTGTTGAGGTCTCTCATGCCAAGTTCATATGTACAAAGGGTATTAATGTCAATTTCTCGATAAATTTATATCACATATCTTTTCGTCTTTTCAGTCTGTCTGTTTTTAAAAAAGAATGACATTTCTTTTATCAAGGGTATTTAATTCCATTATATAGTTTAATTTTTCCATTTCACATATGTATAAACAATATTATAATAATTTTTCTAAATTTTATATTACATTTCTTTTTCCGTTTTTACAGTCTATTTAAAAAGGAATGATATTTTTTTTATAGAATTTCGACATAGACGATTTTATTACTTTTTGAACTTCTATGTCGAAATTCTGTCTTTCTTTTTTTAATTAAACCTAATTTGTGCTGATCATCATTCAACTCTAAAAAAAAAACTCAAATTTCGTTGGAAATTTGTATAGATATATCGTCATATAAAATGAAAAGAAATTAATAGGAATTATATGACATTGAACAAAATGATTATTTTTTTTTTTTTGGAAAATTTGTAGGGTGATCAAGCTTCAATTGTTGGTGGAGCAATAGAATTTGTAAGAGAATTGGAACAACTTTTACAATGTCTTGAATCACAAAAAAGAAGAAAACTCTATGGAGATAATCATCAAGATTCATCATTATTAATGGAAATTCAAAATCCATCTAATAATTTAGTATATGCTCCAAATAACAATGAAATTGGGATTATTCAAGAAGATATAGCTGAGATTAAGTCATGTTTGGCTGATGTTGAAGTGAAAATTATTGGTATTGATAATGCTATGATAAAGATTTTATCAAAAAGAAGGCCAGGGCAACTCATTAACACTATTTCTGCATTACAAGATTTGCAACTTAACATTATTCATACAAATGTTACAACAATTGAACAGACTGTTTTGTATACTTTCAATGTTAAGGTACGTCTTCCGTCGAACTGTCTGACTATCTCATCTAATATATATATAGAATAATACATGTTTATTTACTTAAAAGTAGTGACCGAGTTAAATTATATCGATAGTGTAAGATTTTCATGTTAATGTATAAAAGTTAAATTCTTGATATGTTAATGTATATAACTTAAATTCTTGATGGGATTATTTCATCTTTTTTTATTTTTTTTGTATTTATTTGTGCAGATTTGTGGTGAAACAAGGTTTTCAGCTGATAATATAGCAAATTTGGTGCAGCAAATATTCAGTTTTTTTTCATGCAAATAGTGCAATATGAAGTAAAATTAGTGGAAGCCAGCTGCCTTAATTTATCAGTATTTGTATACTTATAGTATATAGTAATTAAATCTTGTTTAATTTTGGAGTTGATATCTTAGTAATTATTCCTTACATATAGTATATTTTTATTGACCATTCAAATAAAAAAAATTCAAATTCAAATTTATGCATAATTAATTTTATGTTATGTATTTATGAACTCCTTGTGGTTGATTATATCATATGATTTGATGGCAATTGTCACCATATATGTGTTCTCTCCATTTCATACGCGGAGCGTATGTTTTCAACAAAATTTTAATTTTTTGAATAAAATGAGATAATTATTTCTCTCAATAAAATTTTTTTTTAACGTAAGTCATTATAACTATCGTGAATTTCTTATAATATACTTTTACATCATATAGTAATTAATAAACATGATAATGAAATCTTTTGTAAATATAAATACATTTACTACGTCAAAATTCATTATCTATCGACTCAAAAAAAAAAAGTGTACGTGCTACTTACACTTTGTTTGGATCATTGTTACCCATTGTTTCATAATGTATTGTACTGTATTGTATGGTAGATACAGTGTTTGGCTAGACTGTATTGTTTGTTGTTGTTTAATAACTTTTTAGTTGTTTGGTTTGATTGTATCGTACTGCATTGTAATTTATAAATTTACAAAAATATCCTTACTTATCCTAGGGTAAGAGGTTTGACTAGATTTAAATAATTAAGGTAAAGGGTAAAATAGTATTTTGAAATATTATATAAAGATATAATCGAAAAAAGAAATTAAGCAACAATGGGAACACACCAAATTGGTTGTTCCATAAAATAGGGGTTTTCATTGTTACGTAACAACGAAATTTAACAATACAGTACAATACATCTTAAATAACAATCAAAACAAACATTATAGGTATAGTAACGGTACAATACAATATAATAAATAACAATGATCCAAACATAGTGTTAGTATTTAACAAAATGAATAAATATCATAGGAAATAATTTAAGCTTCTAAAAAGACAAAAAATAAATAAATACTTATTAAGATTTCTTTTCACTTGTTCAATTTTTGGTAGACAAAATTGTTTGCTATTTATGTAAGTGACAAATAACAAGTTCGTAGAATAGTTAAAGTTGTATGTCATCTAGCCAAACATCATGATTATCTCCCAAAAAGATAATTTTGACATATATTTAATTTTTAACCATTTAATATATACAAAAATTTACTATATCGACTAATCTAGATTCAACCTACATTAACTGGGAATTACTTTTAAAATTTTCATTCTCAAAATTTAAATTTGTGACACGTGATAAATGTATAGTAAATTCGTCCAATCCTTTCCGTTGAGGGGCGTTTTCATTTTATTTTTTTAATTTTCCATCGATGTTTTAATATCTGTATAAAATCTGTTTGGAGTGTGTTTTATTTTCATTATACACTGAGATAGACTATTAAAAGATAAAGAAAAGAAACATAGAATTTACAAAGGTTGCTATCAACATAAAATTTAAGGAGAGAAATGCTATAAAAGGGATAATATCTATCTATAGTTGTGGTGTTTATTTGATAAAAATAAATAAATGGATTGAAATTGAGAGGTTTTATTTTATTTTATTTTTTTTAATTTTTTATTTTATTTTATTTATTTTTGTGGCAATTATATATATTAAGGTCAACCTACATGCACTGCCAAAATGTACCTTGTTTTCAGAGGGAAATTTGACTTTGTCAGGATTAAATCTTGGAAGTATTTGACTCCTTTAATATTTGTAGGGTCAATTGTCCTAAGAGTTTGGATTGGTCTTTTCTTTATTTTTTTAAAAAAAAAATTGGAGAATTTTAGATAAATTTTTTTAAAAAAAAATATAATTTTGTCATGTTTTGTAGTTTTGATAATTTATAGGAAAAATTTCATAGGTTAATACATTTTAAAAATAATTACTGATTTTAGCGATATTTTTTGTTTATTATCATTTATAGCAATATTGTGATAAATCTGTAATATGTATTAGAAGTGAATTATGTATGCAATATATTTGAATTATAATTGTTTTTTAAATATATTATGTTTGTTTGGTAAAAAAAATTGTCATATTGTATCATAATTGTATTAAAATGTTTGATAAATGTATTATGCATCATTAAAACTTGTATTATATATGAATAATAAATTATTCTTTGTAATATGTATTAAACTTGTATTATAAATGAATTAAAAGTGATCAAATAAAAAAAATATTATTGTTATAAATGATAAATATTTTTTTTATTATAGTATATTTATGTAAGTTTCCCTAATTTATACGCGCATGCCAAAGAATGGCATGTGGGGTTTTCGATTTTGATGATCATTTGTTTTTTATAAATGCAAAAATCAAAATGCAATTTTGCTAGTTAGAAAGATATTTGTAAATACGTAATTATCTAATAGATTACTTTACTTGTATGGCGCAGAAAATTGTAATTTTAGAAAATGAATTAGTTGATGAAATTTAATATGAGATCGAAATTTCGATAGAAAGCGTTTATGAACTATTCATGTGGTTGAGACTTGAGAGTCGTTACAATCGAAACATATGCAAGAGCCTCCCAATGGAGGTTGGCTATGCCTTTTGTTATTCGGACGTCAAGAATTACTTTAATAAAAATAATTTTTAGCGGCAATAAATATTGATATTAATAAAAGAGTGTTAAAATCTAAGCGATATCAGTTAAATGTCATTAGGACTAATGTCGGTAAAGGCTTTAGGGACATATACAAATAATGTTAATTGCCGCTAAAAGTACATAATTAACAACAATTAATTCTTAATTGTCGCTAATGATCATTTTTTATGTAACGAATGTATCACGTTCTACAAAATAGTGTATTTTTAAAAAATATGACATGGATGTAATAGGAAAAGTGAAGAATTTGCGCAACTTAAACTAAACCATATGATATTCTGAAATGGTGTGACATAAAAAGATGACACTATCAACTTGTTCTGACCTAATATAATAATTAAACCTAACGAGTTTGACTATACTTCATAATCAAAAAAAATTCAAAACTTCCATCTTCAAGTTTAACTCGGACTTAGTTCCCCTTCTTTGAAAACTGATGAATAAGTACATAAATCTAAGTGTGATAAAACGATTAAAGAAACTAAACAATATAATGATACAATATTAATAGAAAAATACTATATAGTTGAATAGGTGGTCCTGTACATAAAAAAGTAGCTCCTTGTTATACTGATGAAAACATATGGTAGCAATTAATAATTATTTCACATAAGACCAAACCATAAAATTATGTTTTTTTTGACAAATTTGTTCATAGAAAAGGTCAACTGGACAAAAATACTGTCCTATAACACACTCCTATAAAAGATTTTGGTTTTCATCACTTTTAATATATCGAGAAAAAAAATATTTAACATTAATTACTTATGTTTTAAATTATTTTTCAGAATCAAAGATTGTATATTAATTTAGTATTGAAATTGTGATAATATATTTATACTAATTATTATCTATTAAAGAACGTAGAAAGTTCAAAATGATCAAGAGGGAGTATTATATTTAGATTATTACTCAATCATTTGACTTACATAACTATTCAAATAATAATATAATTTAGCTACTTACATTTAATATTTCTTCTCCTTTTGTGTTATTGTTGTAGTAATATAATTATCTAATTTCATTATTAATTTTGAGAGTCAATGTGAAATTATATATATACACTTTAGTTAGTCGAATTGTATATATAACTTGCCCTAGTGCACGTGATTTTATGTTCAAACAACAAGGTATAGCTCATCAATAAACATCATTTTGCAAATTTTCATTTTGGGATGATCTTAACATAGATAATTAATATTTATATTATGATATTAGATATTATTATACAATTTATAAAATTGAAGTTCAAGCATTTTCGTATGAAGTTTATAGTTATTCTAATAAGGTAGCCTTAGTGGCATTAAGAGGGGAAAAAACAACTTTTTTCATGGAAAATTACTTGGAATGATACATTTTTAATAAATAATAACTGATTTTAGCGATATTTTTTATTTATTACCATTTATAGCAATATTATGTTAAATCTGCAATATGCATTAAAAGTGAATTATGTATGCAATAAATATGTATTATAAACTGTTTTTAAAAATATATTATGTTTGTTTTCGTAAGAAATTGACACATTTTATTATAAGTGTTAAAATGTGTGATAAATGTATTAATCATCAATAAACCTTGTATTATATGTGAATAATAAATTGTTCTTTGTAATATGTATTACAATGTATTATAAATGTACTAAAAGTGATCGAATAAAAAAAAATTATTACTATAAATGATAAATTTTTTCTTAATATAGTATATTTACGTAAGTTTCCCTTTTTTCATCCATAACAAGATGGAGTTTGGGTATGGGCTTGGGCCTTAACTTGTACCAATGAGTTGGACTGGACTTAATATTTACTTATTATTTGGGACACACTTGTTTCGTAAATGATTTTTTTTTTATTAGAGTAATTATTGAAATTCCACTTTTTAGTTTACTTATTACCATTATTTCATATAAGTTTCACAAATCTTCAAATCCCTCATTTGTTTCTTGAGTAAAAAATGTCATTAATGTATTCGACCCTCCTTTAATGTATACGACCCTCTTTTTAATGTATCAGCGCATGTACTTCTTTTTGACGTATTAACACTTTTGATTTTTTTTAATCAATGTATTCGGACACTCCATTAATGTATTCGACCCTCCATTAATGTATTTGGTCCTCTTTTTAATGTATCAGCGCATGTATCCGACCATCTTTTTAATGTATCATTGATTTTTTGGCTATTAATGTATGTGGACCCTCCATTAATGTATCCGTTTGAGGGATTTCTGTAATTATAAAATTTTAAGGGATAGATCATAATTTTGCCTTAAAAGTATGTGATTTTTGTAATTTGCCCTTTTTTTATTTATCGGCAACTTATACACCTTTTATATCGCTATATACAAATTCTTTTTGAGCAAACAAAAACTTATACTAGACTACAGTCTAAGATTCTGTCCGTCTTAGTGAATATCGTATTAAAATACTCATATTATTCATTATTTTTTAAAGAGCGTGCAAAGTCTAATATCGGCAAGTAAAGATAAATTGCTTTTACTTGTTAACTTGTCAATTGTAATACAAAAATTTGGGCTTGAGTAGCTATTTCAAGGCCTAAGTTTCATGGGCTATTATCTACCCGGCCCAATAAAAACCAAGTTTCTACCTAAAAGGGAAAATTTCATATATGGCAAACGAATGTTATGAAATTACATTCACTATTTTTATTCCGTATACAAATAGATAGTGGGTCCCATTAATTATGGCAAAAAAATTAAATCTGTATTTACTCATAGTAAATAAATTAAACTATACCCTAATATAAAAATTGATCCACGAGTTTATTTTTGTTAAAATAATCCCACATTTATATCTACTCACCATATGTAAGTAAAAATAATAATTTTTTTTAAAATACGAACATATAGTCACTTTAAATCAAACTTCACCACCACGATTGTTATGTACAAGAATGAAGTTAATTATTCCATTCTCATACACCATTTTTTACATGACTTTGATTTTGAGGAATAGTTTTAAATGGTAATAACAATTGAATTCATAAAGAAAATCATACCACTTGAATTTTGACACTAGAGAAAGCTACCGTCGTGCTTATATGCTGAACGTATTCTTGAATGAAGAGTGATTATATTTCCATCTTGTTTAATGTTCCATCTCTCAGCATTGCCAAACAACTGAGACTTTACTTTGGGTATTTCGATCAGACCAGCAGAAATGTATACACTTGTATATCCGTTTTACTTCTCCTTTCTCAACCTGCACGATAAGCCATTACGTCAATAAGTGAAACATAATGCAGCAAACTTTGGAGTCCCATGTTTTAGATAGCCAAGACGCTCTTGCACATAGTCCTTTAGCCCATAGCTTCTCAATAACTGCAATGAAATGAGACCATAATAACTGGATGTTTGCTATGAATTGGGAGTCTCATGCGATGATACTGAATTCACACTACCTTGATTAACAGTGTAACTAGCAGTTCAGCCACTGACTCTTTGTTTCACAAACTTCTTCAATGACTTCGCCACCGCATCAGGATCAGAGCTATCTAGAACGAGCTACTCAAAACAAAACATCTCATGAAAAAAACAAGTGCAAAGAGAAGCATCACTTGGGATCAAGAATCTTATGGTGATGATTTTAGTTCCTCACTTTCTAATCAGAAAGGATATACGGATTTCCTATTATACATTTTATTATAGTAAAGATCCATAGTTACCTTCTAATATGGCAGAAAATGGTGCTAGTATTGGAGGATTTCGTGTCTGCAAAATATCATTCATTAGCGGGAGAACTCCACACGACCCCAAAATATAATAGGATAGACTTTGTTTTTTCTTCAAGTTTGAAAATATAAATTTGGTCTTGTCACCACATTTTTAAGACTTTGGGAATTCTGTTTTGCTTAGAATAGCTTTCATAGAAGGTATTATAGCTCAGAGCATTGAATCACTAAAATGAAGGTCCCTATTAAATAAAACAAGAAAGCAACAAAATCATGAGAGGGCATTGAAAAAAAAAAGAGTCGAATAACCACAACAGATTAAATCTAAATCCTATGATTTCACCAGAGTAGATCTTCTTCTAAATTTTTTTTGAGAAGGTAACATTTTTTGTATAACTATTTGCTGCATTGAAACTACATCTGTCCAGACTTGCTAGAGTAAATTTTCTTCTAATACGGTGAAGATTTTATTCATAGCTACAATCAGTTTTACCATAGAGTAGGCTGTGTAAGGTTATGTTATTAGTTGACCAGTAACTCCTACACTGGCAGACGGATTAACCGCGATAACAAAACATTCAGCTGAAGGCACAATTTATATTGACTCAAAGTAATCAGCATGCTGTCCATAATATGTAAGCAAGAAAAAAAGAGTAAGACGGCAACAGAGAAATAACATGTACTAGGCTCATACCTGCAAATGAAAAGCAACCAAAAGTATTACAGATAATGAGTTCAAAGTTTTGTCTTTTGAGCTATTAATATTCTGCGCTTTTGCCCAAGTTTTCATCTGCAAAAAACAAGAGATTATACTTTTTAAGGATGTGAATAAATCTAAATAAACTCTACTATATAAAATATAGCTGGCCTCTGAAGTTGTTTTGATTAGTAAGAAAAAGAATATTTCCCAGCACAAATGAGAGACCAGACAAGCTATGGAAACTACATTGCTCACCCTTCATCAACACTTTGCTATCTCATTAAAAGCAGAAATCAAATCTCTCCTGACTTCATAATCCCTTGGTTTAGGGCGACAAACTGTATAAATCTCATTAAGCAATTCTTCGAATGCAGAGAGTCGCTCCGCCTGCACTTTATAATTTTGCATTCGCTTCCGTTCATGCCTCTCTGCTCTCTTTCGAATAAGTGTCATCACAGTTTAATCAATTAATGGTTCAGCAATTAGTAAAGCAGAGGATAATTCAACAAAGTGACTAGTTGATACTGCAAGAACCATTACATATCACAGTTGAGTTATTATTTACCACTAAGACACAAAGTATGTCTCTAAAAGGCAAAGGTACAACCAGCCCAGAAACTATAACGATAGCAAGTAACAGTTTCTTTCCCTTAAGCATTTTCTACTATAAAAATCATATCTAGCATACATATTTATTTAAGTCAGTACTCATAATTGTGGCTTTCGATGATAACGGTCATGGTCAATAAAGAAGAAAAGCTGTCTGATATACTTATTTTCGCTGCATACATATAAAGACAAGTTTCTGTGCTCTTTCTGGCCTTTGCAACCAATAGAGCATTAGCAAGCGAAAATATCACTTGTTATGTAGGAGTAATTGACCTCATTACATAAATTCTGTTACAGTCCTCATTACATAAATTCTGTACTAAACAAAAATGCAAGGTTATAAACTTAGTTTTGTGCACAATAAGCTCCTTCACCTCCTTATTTTTTTCTCTTTTTTATTGTACCGTGTTGTCCAGCCCAACTCGCACACATTTCGACTATTCCACCAAATAGATACTACCTCCCACTAGCACATGTATCAAATAACTTAGTTCACCTAGATCCTGATTTGAACCCTATTCTCCAAAGTCCTTCAATGGAGTTATGTTTCCGCGAATACTACTACAACAACATACACAGTGTAGTCCACATATGGGGGTCTAGGTACTATCAAACCCAGGAATACCATTGAAAATCACGAGGTTTCAGGTTCAAATGCCAAAAAAGAAAAATATGATTTCTTCCAGAGTAACTTATCAAAAGAATCGAACTTTCTCACTGTGGTTACAAGAAACAAGCAAATAACTCTATAATTCTATCAAACAACCTAAAAATCAAAATCAGAAATAAGGGTCTTCAAATTTATACTACAAAAAATAAAAAAGATTAGAGCTTTAAGCTTAAACAAGAAAGTACTGACCTTTAACTCGATACACAGTGGCCATGGCAGAAAATGGGTATCTGATGATGCTCTTTCAACTCAAATGCTCATCCTTAGCTCATAGAGAAAAGGGGGTGAAAATCCATAGTTATAAACAGAGAAAAATGGAGCAAAAATATACAAATATGTCCTAGTATTCATCAAAATGTTATGAATCGACTCGGATAATCACGAAATTCAACTTGATAGAGCTTGTATGTTTATATGACAATCCTTGTGATATATCGTGTTTTTCAACCAAAATAAATGAGTTTTATTTTTATTATTTTAAATTAAAAATATTAACCCTAAACAAATTGATGTTCATTCTAAATTGATTAATCTTGCTATAACATTATTATTCGACGAATCTTAGTTGTTAGTTCTTTTCTTTGATTTTATATCGTTCTCTCAAACGATTTAAATCTAGGACGTGTTCTAATGTTTGTAGATAGTAGGAACATCATCAAAAGAAAAAATTAATAATCTAGACAGTGACAATAGATATTTTCTTCTATAAACAATGCTTCTTTATGTCAAATCATCGTGAATTTCAAAATCTTTGATTGTAAGATTAAGCTATTCATGGTAATTAAAACGAAACAAACAATTACATTCATTGAATAAGAATTAACTTACAAAACTGAAGACAATCAATCAAAGTTTTGATTCCAGAAATCAAGTTATCTCCAAATAAACTACAATTGTAGCGTATAATGTGAATGTGTTCTTTCCTAAAACACATCGCAAATAAAATAAACCCTAAAAGATATTATATATAATCCCTGAAAAATTAAAAAACGTGAAAGTTGACTCTATGATGTATGACGTCTCATTTGACGATCCACGTCAGGTAAATCGTCATTTAACCTTTGAACTTATGAAGCTTTTATTAGCGCTTGACGATAAAGTTGACGGTCTATCAATAAAGCGGTCCGTCAAAGCGCTCATCATCATAAATATCTCTTATAAACTTGACTTCATTTTAATTATTTTACCTTTTAATTTGTTTTTCTATTTAAAATAATGATGAGTAATTTAGATTTAAAAAAAATTCAATTTATACGAAAGATTTTGAGTATTATGATCAAATTATTTAATTCCAGTTATGAATTTGTTTATAACACCAATAATTATATACTTTTATATAATTTCACAATTGAGTTATGAAGAATGTAATATCTTACCCATATATTTATAATCAATGTATATACAAAAGGCTCTATATTATTTTTTCAAAATTTTAAACATAAGTTATATACACTACACAAAAGTCAAAAGGTACTATAAGTGAACATGAATAATAATTTAAAATATTTTATTATATTATTGAGAAAGTGTTCGGAGTATATTTCAATAAATATTTTAATTAATGAATGAAAAATAGCAGTGTTTTCGTATGAAAAAAATAAGATACTTTCGATTATATCAACGATAACCTATTGTCCTCCATATATATATTTTTTTAATGAGCCGATTTGGTGATAAAGGAATGAAAATATCATATATTTTATATGTTATGATAAGATGATATCTTTCGTAATGCCTAAATTTGTAAATTTGAATTATTAAGAAAGCAAAATAGATGTGAACTTATAGAAAATATTTTTAAAAAATTCTCAATAATTTAAAATTATTTAATTGATTAACTACTTAAATTTTTACCTTTTGATTTTATTTTTTTCAGATTATAATTATTCCCATCATTTCTCTTTCTCTTGCCCTCATTTTTTTCTTTTTAAAAAATACACTAATTAATATTATGTATTTGTTTTTTTGGAAGAATTACACGGATAAGCAAACTTATACTATTTAATTACTCATCATAGCTATAGTTTACTATAATTACCACTCGCGACTAACATTATACATTAATTATGTGGGTTGACTTCAAGTTTGTATTAGAAGTCACGCTTGTATATGTATAATTCGCCAGAATATACATATAAATATGTTTAATATACAATTTTTTAGCGTATATACATATACAATTCACCTCTTGCCCTCTCTCGCTCGCCTCTCTCCTCCTTCTTTCAATCTCGCTCGCCTCTCTCTTCTCTTTCCTAATCTCGCTTATCATTTATACAACTGTATATGTATAATATACAATTATACACATATACAATTCACCTCTCTCCCACTCTCTGCCCTCTCTCGCTCGCCTCTCTCCTCCCTCTCTCGATCTCGCTCGCCTCTCTTCTCCCTTTCCCATTCTCTATAGACATATATACAATTACATATGTATAATATACAATTATCTAACCAAATATACATATACATTTCATCTTTCTATCACTCTTTTCCCCCTCTATCTCTCTCCTCTCTCCTCCATATAACAAATAGCTACATATTATAATTATCAAACTATAGTTATAGAGAGTAATTAATTATTTTTTAAATGGCTATATGTGAAAGTTTCCCTTGTTTTTTTATCTCAAAAAATAGAATTAAGTGGATAGGAATAATTGGAATCTTTTGGGGATCCTTTTCTTTTTTTCTAATAATTTCTTTTTGCTACGTGGGAAATTTTGCAAAATAATATAGTGTAACTTTCACATATAGCAAATAAAAGAATCATATATATGCTATAGCAAAGTTTACATATTTGCGCTCCATATCAAACACATAAATGTATCATTCGCTATACGTATACAATTATATAATTCGCTGGACTATTTTGCTGCAATCGTAAATTCGCTGGCCTATTTCACTGCAATTGTAAAATTCGCTGGCCTATTTCGTTGCAATATTTATACATATTTTGCATTTGTATACAATTTAATCAAAGTAAAATATTTGTATATTGTATAATTATACTTGTATAGGAAGAAAATATATATTTTTGCATGTGTATATACAATTTTCTCTCGCTTTATACAAAACAGAACCACAACATAATTGTATATGTTCTTTTTGTTGTGCTTTTATATGTATATAATAATAAAAAATTTATTAGTTGAATTTGTATATGTATAAGAAAATTCATGAGTTTTTTTCTTTCTTTTTTTATATACGGTTATATGCCTGAAGCAGACGCTATTTAATTGTATACTCTATTTCTGAATCCCGCCAGTTTTATAACCGTAGCCGAAGTTGCAGTCATTTTCTTGTCATTTTGCTCGGAGAAGTTGCTATAGCAAATTATATGAAACAATAGCTGCGAATTGGAAATAAAGTAAACTATAGTCATAACATTTAATTTGAATTAATAATTTGCTATTATATACAATTTTTTCAATAAAATATCAAGTGGAATTTTTTTCTTAATACTTTTTTCACAATGTTTATTTTAATTTATTTTTTTGCTTTACAACTTTGTTAATATTTTTAAAATTATACGTCATCATATTTAGTGTGTAATTATAGGAATGATAATTTTAAACCATTGCGTAATAGTGTAGAATTGTGTATGGAATAAACTCTTAAAAGAAACTCCCTAGATTGTATTAAAATGATTTCTTATATTTCCTTTTTATTAGTCTTCGATATTAATATTAAAGTCTGATTAATTTAAATTTATACATTACAAAATTTGCTTTTGAAGACATCATTTTTTCTTTATTTTTTACGTAACTTGAAATTTCTAATTAAATATTTTATAGATTAAGAAACTATACTATAAATAGGTTACGTTGCTCTTAAGATTCTTATATACATGAATAGGTTCCAAACCGCACCTAATTGCCCTACCACCATAATATAAAATACAAAAATTAATTAAAAGATAGTGCTAGAAATTAAAAAAATGAAAGATGACAACAAAAATGCCAAAGTTTGTGAAAAAAGTTGTGTTTGCTTCAATAATTTTTGTTATCTTTATATCACAAATTTTACGATACAAATAAATAACATAGTGATATAATTTAATTTGACTCTGATATCATATATCATTGACGCACGCGTTAATTGGTCATTGACGTCTACTCATTGATTGATAATAAGATTGTCAGCTTCTCTCTATAATTTTCTCTTAAGCCAAATTTTCAAGCTTAATCCCTAAATTAGCTAGCTGTTCATATTCCTCGAGATTACTCTTTGTAATTTGTTTCTTCTTTGTAATTCTCTCAAATCGTATAAAGATAATTGTTTTATATATTTGTTTTTGATATATAAACCACCAACTACGACTACTACTACATAAAATGTATTCTCTTCCTTTCTCTCATCTCCAATAAAAGATTTATCGATTCAAGATTACACAAGTACACATACGACTTTTTTGCAATACATAGTGATTGGCTTCGAATCACATGAAGCACTACTACTACTATTATTAGTATGGAAGGACTAGCGAGATAACACATTACTATCAACTAATCCTCTATTCTTCGCAACTTCCTATCTAAGGTCATATATCCCTAATCAACATAACTATATGATCATATTCTATCAAATTACCTCTCTCCAACATTTCTTGGATCAAGCTTTACCTCTATAGCCAACGCTAAACTTACAACATAGCAAAAAATTATTGCTTATATAGTATTTGATCAAAGGCAAAATAAGATTGACAAGTTAGGGTTAAAACAAGAAAATTTGAAAACACACTTGTTATTTAAGACTCTTAGGACTCTTTTTTATGTTTACTTCCAGAGTGGTGATATTATTTGCATTAGTTAGAAAAAATAGGCTTTCGGTTAATTTAGTAATGGTTTATCTTAATTTTTTCTTTTATATATATAAATAAATAGAAATAAGATAAACTTTATTACGATGAAACACGTTATTAATTTTACAAATTAATAATGAATTTGTACTTTATTCTTTTTTTTTTCAAATTTGACTCAAATATCCGTCTACCTAATTGTTTTTATTATAGTCTGAAATATATAATGATCATTATTCGTAAAATATGAAAAATATTATATTAAAAAATTTAAAATTGTATCGATGAATTTTCGTAACTAATTATAAATTGATGAAGGTCATATTTTTATTTTTTTAAAAAGTGAAATGTGTGTCTTAGAAACTATGATCTTATTGAAACTTTATTCCAAATTTTACCAAAATCTCAATATCTATATTTTTTTTTTAAAAAAAAAAAACTATGACTAAGCATGGTTTTTGTTTTTGTGGGGGAGGTTAAAACAAATTAGAACGAGTAATATGTAAAGACTTTTGACATGTGACATGACTACTAACTTAACATATTCGGCATGTTTTTAATTATGATTATGAAATATTAATTAATTTCACTAATCTATCAATGAAATATTTTATTAATAAAAATATTATACATGTCTATATAATGGAAAGGAGTAAATCGTCTCACTGACGTGAATTTGACATTCATCATTCTCTTAGGACGATACTCCAAAGAAAAATGAATTTTAATTTTGTAGAAATAACATAAAATTAATATGAACTAAGTAATATAAAATAGACCGAGTATTAAAATTAATTACAACAACTTAATCGCATGCAACATTAATTATAAACTACCTTTCAGATTCATTTCAATTCAAATAATTTTTAAATGAGTCAGTAATTCGTCTTTTTATTAACTCAATTTCTTACAATTCGCTTGAATTCAATTCATGATCAAAATGCTCCTAAATCATCTATATAGGATGATATTAACAAATTAAAAAGAACACACACAAATAAAAAATAAAAAATAAAAAAGGAAAAAACACTTGCTATATATTTCACTAAAACTAACATGTAAAATATATTCATGAATATATTTTGTATGAAAAATTCTTGTTGGACATGAACCATCTTCATGCAGAGCCAATTAATCAGCAGCTTCCACCTTTTTAACAGTTGTATAATTCAAAAAACAAAAAATTTTTAAAGTAAGATTAAATTTACAAAAATTATTATTATTATTATTATTCACGTTAAAATTTGAATAATAATTTATTTTAGTTCAGAAAATAACTACATTTCAAAATAAAAGATATTTTAGAATCGCACTTCAATTTTCTCAAAATATAATAAGATAGTGTTTACGTGTACGTACCGTGTGAGGATACGATAGAGAAAATAAAATAGATTTTTCTCTTCAGAGAGACATTAGTATCGTTCTTGATGCTGCAATTTTCACCGGCTACGATACATTTTGTTGAATGCCTTGAATCGGACCCGTTACAAACAGAAAGGACGGGGCCCTTAATTATCTGTCAATTCTGTATTTTGGGCCCAAGCCTGTTAGGGCGTAGCTTAGCACTATATATAGACGCTATGGCAAACCCTATTCTGTAATTCTGTTCTTGCCTCTCCATAATAAAACTGCTCCCCCTCTTCCCCGTGGACGTAGCCAATTTATTGGTGAACCACGTAAATCTGTTGTCTTTGTTTTTCGCGTTTATATTTTCTCGTATTATCTCAAATTCCGCATAACACATTTGACTTTAGATATGGAGGTCATTTTCTAGTCAGATAGGCGTTGATGATAGTTTGAAACGCCATATATTTTGTATCATCTTCGATAGTCTTAATATTATTCTCCTACTTAACAATACCAATATACATATGAACTATTGTGCAATTTGGCTGGCCTACTATGTTAATTGATGGAAATGAAAAATGAAAAAGTAACATTTGTTACTTATAATTAATCTACACGGGGGATATGTACCAAAAAAAGAAAAAGAAAAACTGAGACTAGCATGGTCTCATGCATTTCTTAAAATCTTTGCATTAACAAGTACAATTCGCAAAGAGATGACAAAAACACAGTTATGGTCTCGTGACTATGTCACCCACAACGACCCAGGCTAATCAATAAAAGTCCCACTAAATCACAATTAGTTAAGAACATGCAGAGGTCAATCTCATGGCCAAGACGGCAGCAACGAGGTTGGGGTTGCGTTACAGTCCAAGCAACGCCCAAATCAGGACGGTCAATGCACCACCGACTCCCGTAGATGGAGTTGCGCACGGAGTGAGCATCACGATAGGCGATTGGCAAGGTAAAACCAAATTCACCGTCGCTCCCTTAGATATTTTTGATATAATTCTTGGGCAGGAGTTCTTCCAGCAGTGCCATGCGGTGATCGATCCTTACCTCCAACAACTGATGGTCATGGAGAAAGGAGGAACATGTATGGTTCCCATGGTGAAGGCACAGAAGACGGAGGGACAAGTCCGGCTGACGGCCATGAATCTCGAGAGGGTCGACGAGGGAAAGAAGATGACATCTGCAGCTACCATTGCAAGTTTGGGAGAAGACAATGGTGCTGAGAAGGCCTTGCCACCGCGCACGAAGAAGGTTCCAAGAAGGAACGCTGCCGTGATGAACAAGAAGCCACCGAGGCACTTGCCTCCTATGAAGGAGGAAGTTCGAAAGATCGGGTCAAGAGAGATCAGGCAACCGATGAGGAAGCTGCTCGAAGGGATTGATCGAGTGCGTGAATTGATGATCGCACGACAAAACTCGGACACCGATACAGCCGCAATGCAACGCGGTCGTCGCATCAATAGGTGGGGGAGAGTGTGACGCCCCGCCACAATTCTAGCCAAAATTGAAGTCCGAATAGGGGAGGAGGAGCTAGAGTCTTGAAGAGGTTTGCAGGAAGGCTCTAGAACCTTCCAGTTTTGTGGAGAAGACTAGAGAATTCCCTAGAATTCTCTAGAACACTTTAGAGCTTTGTAGAAGACTTAAGCATATTCTAGACAATGTGGAATTCTCTAGAATATGGACTAAAGTGTAGTTAGTAGAAGGACTTGTATAGTAAATTTTATTTACTCTTAGGCCCTTAGGATGTAGTATAAATAGGAGGGCCATTCATTTGTAAATCATCCAACAATCCAACCAAGTAAAGTAGTAATACAAGGTTCCTTCTTCTAAAGTTCTCTTTGCCCTTTCTAAAGTCTTTCTTCATATTCTCTTAGCGTTCCGAGTTAAAGGCTTACTCGTGAGTAAGTTGTCAAGTTCGTGAGTAAGTTGTCAAGTGCCGCACAGAGTCTTAGCAAATACTCTAAGTCCGTGACAAATGGCTTCTCAAATTTCAGATAAGAAGAGAACAAAGAAACGAAGCAGAGTTGAATCAGAAGAATTTGAGCGAATTAACTCACTTAATTGGAATCCAACACTTACAGAGAAAGATGATGCTCTCTCCTTCCTTATTTGCTCCAATGAGCTTGAAGGAAGTTTTTTTTCCTGTCTTTTTTAATTGAATCAGATGTATAGTCATTCTCTGATGGATTTGAGTAACCCATGAATCATGACAAAGCACACAGTAGCGAAGTGAAACAGTACAGCTACGACCTGCCACACAATCTTTTCAATATATGATGCAGGCATTGTGCCTGGAAGAACAGTAGCTCGGGAGATGAAACAATGGAGAGTGAGAGAATTCTTGAGAAGAAACAGAGTTGGAAGAAGAAACAATGGAGAGTGAGAGAATTCTTGAGGAATATAGTTGCTGGGAGAGGAGAAAGTATTTTTGGGGTAAAAACGGTTATACAGCTCAACAAAACGAACATTGAAGAAAAAGAAAAAAGAATTCAACAACTTTCTAAAATTCTGTTACATTTCTCAGTTTTGGGGCTTTTTAATTTCTTCATCTTATAGAATTGAGATATATATGATGTGCTGGCCCAAGATCCGGCCCACTAATTATAAATTATGTCAAAAGATTAAATTAAAGGGAAAATTTCATATATGACAAACTTAATTGATTAAATAACATTATATGGGTATAGTTTACCTAATTACATTTTATGGGTATAGTTTAGTTATTTTAGGTATCTTTAATTTTGTATATAAGATTTTTTTTGTTTTTTATTTATACAATTTTATTTTAAAAAGTGGTTTGTAACTGAAGCGTTAAATATGCTAACAATAAATTTAGATAATGCATTATTTTAGGTAAATGTCCCTTTTTTAAGCAAAACGTTCAAATTCATATATTTTTTTCAAAAAAAATAAGAATTATACAGTAATTGAAACAAAAGATAAATTTTTTTTGCTGTTTATGAAACCGAAGTGCAGCAAATTTTTTTTATTTTTTCTTTGTAATCGAATATAGGTAAGTTTTCCTTGGATGAAAATTCATGTTTATTATTGCAATAATTATACAATGTTCTATTGGATTTACAAATTTTGATTTATTTGCGTTCGTTATTATGGTGTCGTAATTATTATTTTTTAAAACTGATTTCAAAATATGATTGTTTTAAGCAGAAACTTCGTAATATACAATTATATACTTTTTGTTGATGTAGTATTTGTATATTATAAAGAAGATCAGTGTAAGCGAATACAGGTAATCATTGGTGATAATTGTATATATCCATAAAGTAAGTTTTTTACTTTTGATACAATTATATACGTTTTTTGATGTAGTATTTGTATATTAAAATGAATAACAATATAAAATCAATTATGTAATTTGATTGTATAATAGTGTTGTATTAATTGTATATATGATCTCTTTGAATGATTTGAAATATATTTTTTTTTGATATTTCAATGTATTGATTTGCGTATAACATTGTATGTGAATTGTCCTTTTTTCACGGTTCTTGCAAATAAATCTGACTTCCTAAAAAAAAACATGGTATGAAATAAACAGGGTATATATATACAAAAAAAAATTAATTTTAAAAAAAGTCATGTACAGATTAATTTTTGTATATGTATATAAACTTCCCTTTTTTATATATTGATATGTGTACATGAATATATTAGTTAAACATGACATTATATACAAGTGTCTAAATGACTTTTTATATATTCCAATAATATATAAACTTAATATATACTAACTTCAATAATTTGTATATAACTACTAAAATATACAAATTACAATCATATATAAAATTTTTCCATCTGTATAACTAAATCCAATTACTTTGTGTATATATGTATACAAAAAAAAATAATGAGCCTTTAATATACAATCTGCTACTATCACTATTAAAACTTAGTATATATGTATATAAAAACAGTCAATTTTCCCATCTTTTGAAAACAGTCATGGACAGATCAATTTTGTATATGTATATAAACTTAATATATACTAACTTCAATAGTTTGTATATAACTAATAAAATATACAAATTATAATCATATATGAAATTTTCCCATCTGTATAACTAAGTCATATTACTTTTTGTATATATATACAAAAAACCAAAATAATAATGAGCCTTTAATATACAATCTACTACTACCACTATTAAGACTTATTATATTATTCATTATACATAAGTTAAAGTATGTATAAGTAATCAAATCCACAAACACATACCTATAATAATTAAACACTTCAGATGCATTTTTCTCTGAATCAATGTTTACAGCTTTCCTCTTTCTTTCTCCTTGTACAATTTTAATGCCTCTAGCTTTGGCATTGTTAATAACTTCTTGAACTGCCGTAGGGTCATTTTTTTTCTTTGCTCTCAATTCTTCCATTGTTTGTTCATGTTGAACTTGTTTTGATTTTACCATAGACCCTACATCAACCCCAAAAACTTGAGTTAAATCCATTGAAAAGAATGGTAAATTATCAACAAAATTGACATGCAATAGAATACCTCTGGTAATCCTCATAGATGGAGATGATTCATTCATTGTGTGACCAGTTTGAGATCTAATAAGAACAAATAATCGATTATTTCATCAACAATATATGAAAAAACATAAGAAACACAATACATATACAAATGTTGAATAAGGAAAAAAAAAAGGAAAACGACTAAAAATTAGGAGTACTTACGAAAATTGAATTCAACTTCGGGAGGGAGTAATTGAATTTTGGACAATTTGAAATTCAAATCAGATAGAAGTATTAATTGTAGGAGAAAAAGTTGGAATATGAATAGGAGAGAGAATATTGTTTTGTAAAATTATATACAAAATTAAAAAAAAAAGTTTTTATATTATTGGTTATATAATAGGTGGTGGACCCCATTAATTAAAGCAAAAATAAATAAACTATAATTATTGAAAGTATATAAATTAAACTATACCCCTATTGTATAATTACTTAGGAATGTTTGCCATTCCATATAATTTTCCCTAAATTAAATACATCTAGGAGCATCAAAACTAATCTTAGATGTATAATCAGATTACTTAGAAGATAATAATTATTAACTTTCATATCATCCTTGCCAAAAATATTCAGCACAACAATAGTAATATATGTAGTATAATTCATGTACACAGATTTTATCAGGTCTTACTTTGCGAGGATAAGAAAATCGTCTCTGATAAACCTTTCGTAACAAAAAGTAATAATAACAAGTTTTTAAAAAAATATCAATATCCAAATTATCATTTTTACGACAATTCATCACTAAAAACATTTGGTATCAAATTGGCCAAGGCAATTTTGGAAGTTAATCATTTTGGGAGACACATATAGAAAAGGGATATTTGGATCAATTAGATTATGGCATATATATAGGACCACAACAAAAGGTACAAATTAATTATGTATCTAAAAAAACACACATGTAATTTGTGCTTTAAATTACCATGTGTGTTTGCTATATATATGTAATTTTATGTAATTCTTTTCTACTTTAACCATGCGGTCGTTGGCTCGACTAATTTAAATTCGTATATCGTGACATCCAGATCAATTTATGCACAAAGAATATACCTACTAACTCCAAACCAATATTTATGCACGTAGAATATTCGGATCGATTTATGCACATAGTGCATTAAAAAAAACTTACATGAATAGACTATGGTTTGATAATGTAGTATTTTCGATGAAAATACTTTAGGAGATTTTACGTATATTTTAACGAAGACGGATCTATAGCTATCACGATTTGACTTTTATGTTTGTTTTCCCAATATTTAAGTTTGTGGGATGGAAAGAGAAGAAGAGACACAATCTGAGCATATGAGCACATTATGGGTCTACTTGCCTCCTTTTTTTTTTTTTTTAATCTATACTTTGAAAATTACCCTTTGTAACTTTTTCTTTTTTATATGTAAATAAAAGCTTTGATAATTACCCTAAACCATTTTCTCAAAATGTCATTTCAAATTTTACTTGTCTAAAGTATTTTGTGGAAATTTATGTTATAGGGGCCGGAGTGTACCTGGTCACGTCGAGATGATGAAGGTAACAAAGATGAGGATATTTATATAGATATCTGGACATATTAGAGAAAACGAAATATAGAAAAGAATATATATATATATATATATATATATATATA
>NC_028645.1:82703023-82727471 GCF_001406875.1 Solanum pennellii
ATATATATATATATATATATATATATAGTCTCTTGGGAAGACAAGATATGTTATGCGACAAAGAAATATGAACATGGTCGAAATCAAACTACATAAACGTATGTCTGGACATATCATAAGAGACAAGATTAGAAACGAAGATACATTTATGGAATAAGGTGAAATAGTAGTCTCTTGGGAAGACAAGATATGTGAAGCGACAAAGAAATATGAACGTGGTCGAAATCAAACTACATAAATAAATGTCCAAACATATCATACAAACAAGATTAGAAACGATAATGGAATAAGGTGAAATATTAGCCTCCTTGGAAAACAAAATATGTGAAGTGAAAAAGAAATATAAACGTGGTCGAAATCAAACTATATAAATTTTTATCGTTTTAAAATAATTTATTTTTCATCCTATTTGATATGAGAAGAATTGTAATTTTTTTTAAAAAAAATCATATAATTTTTAAATATCTAAATTTTAATTTCGGAGAAATACTTTACCAAAGTAATAAATTACTCCTTCATTACTTTGCCACAAAATGGACAAACATATATAATATTTTAATGGTCAAAAATCAAAATATAATTAAAAAGAAATCAGTCAAAAAGCAAAGTTATTGTGGGAGACAATAATTTTAAAACAAGATTGATTAATTGGTCACCAAGTTAATTAATCAAACCCCACTTAAAGAAATCAGAGTACACAATTATGTCTAATGTGTGAATGCTAATAAGAGATTATTGGGAATTGGAAATTGGGAATTGATTTTCCTAAAAGTCTTACGTAATAAATACTCTCTTCGTAAATTTATTTTACTTGTCATATTTTTTTTTTCACACCCCTTAAAAAATAGAAAAAATCTTTTTGGCCAGAATTTAACCAAAATAACATTTTTTTTTCTATATTATTTTACCTTTATAAATATTTTTAACATTTTAATTTTAATACCTTTTAACTAAAAGATGAAAAAAAAATCAATTTATTTTAAAATTTAAAAAATAGTACAAACTTTTTAATTTTCTGGCCAAATTTTCTGACCATTTAGTATTATCCTAAAAAATATTCTTTTATTTTAAAATAGTCGTTATATTTATGTTTCACTTTTCGAGAATCAGTTTGATTCTTTTATAAAGATTATCATTTTCAAGATGGTGAAATGCTTTTCCTATCAATTTTTAACTTTAACAAAATTAAGAGTAAAAAAGAAAATGAAGAAAAGAGAAAAAGAGAGTATAAAAAAAAAGCTATTTTTGTTGAAAGTTTTTTTTTTCTTTTTGGATTTTTTTGCATGGTAAAACAAGCAAGTGGAAGTAAAAGCCATTTGAAGACTTTGTCGTAAAAAGATTCTTTTTTTTTTCAAAAAAAAAAAAAGAAAAGAAAAGAAAAAAGCTCAAAAAGAAAAAAAATTGAAGAATATTTTAATATTTTCAACCATTGATGATTACATTAAGATATATTATCTATTAAGGATGAACATGGTACGACAAATATTAAAAGATTATGCTAAAATCAAATGTTTTGATATTAATATATTTTATTATAATATTTGATATGATTCTTTTTATATTAAAAAGATGTATTAGGTAATATATTCCATATTTATAAAAAGAATATTATATTGAAGTATATACAATTCATATATATTATTTTATACTACTAATTATGTTTAAACATTGAGAATTTGACTATGTATTATTAAAATGTCATTTTTATTGTGTAAAATAGATTAATGAAGGGAATCATTCATACTTTTTATGGAATGTCTATACATTTTTAATGTACTAGGATAATATAATTCAGATCTTTCTTAAAAAGTTAAATTCATAATTCTCTATTATATCATTTTTGCATATATAACAAACTACAATTATCAATTTACTGAATTATAAAATATCAAAATCGAACTTACAATATATACTGAATCATACTAAATTAATTTGATAATGTAATAATATTACTGAAATTTTTAATATCGCAACATGTCCACCCCTACTATTCACTCCACATATACCCCTTTATAGAGTATAATCTTTCCCTCGATTCAAAATCAACACAAAATATTTTATATATCGAACTATCTCTTAATAGAAAATACACACATGAAAATGGATAAGTTGGAGTAGTTGTGTTAAAATAATAAAATGCCAACAATGAACATATCAAATTGGGACAATAAATCAAAACTTAAACATATTAACAAACTAATTTTAGTCTTAAACCACTTTCACAATCTAACACCCACTTCTTGGATCAAGTACCAAACTATCAATATTTTTCGCTTATCTATCGAACACAAGAAAAAATAGTTATCAAGAAAACCTACAAAAATTCATTTTCCCTCGTACCGAACACATCCTATACAACAAATTTAGAGATCTTTACCTAATCGATATACATAGATTATACATCTATCGACTTATTTTTAATTTAAGCAATTGAATGAACGACTATTTAAGTTCCATTTTCACTACATTCCTCCTCCCTCTTTCAACATTTTCAAATCTAAACAAAAATTTACAAACCAATAAGTACAAAAAATAAACCTCATGATGATGGTTTTTTTCTTCTTTTTTTTTTTGAGAATCTTTTCAAATACATGCCCACTAACCAAAGCAACCCCACAACAATACAAATTTTCACAAGCAGCTAAAAAATATGTCTCATCTCAACAGTGAAAAGACAGCAACAACTTGTGGTTGATGAACAGACTTGTATGTCTCACATGTTTATAGGAATATGACAAAATCCAACCATACATTCATCAAATAAGAAATAATAGGGAAAAAGAACACTTTTTGAGGGTCAATTTATTCTAAAACCAAGTTTTCCATCAGTACAATTTATCAACATAACAAAGATTAGCAGATCACCTTACTACCCCCTTTTGTACCACCACCACTACTACTACTACTACTAACACAACAACCCTTGGTTCTTTTTTCCCTTTTTAGCATGATCTGTTAGAGTCAATGGTATCTGTTGTTTTAATGTCACAAAGCAACTGTTATGTTACACAGATCATATTAGTCTAACCTTCTAAAAGACTTTACAAGTCAGAGAGTGAGGGGAAATAGAGGTTTCACCACTCACAACACCAGTTGTAAAACTAAAACTTACATGCTATTGTTTCCTATCTTTGTCTAAAGTCTAGAGATGAAACGAGGCCGATGGAATGTTGTAATTTGTAACCTCCCCTCTCCTTTATGTCCATGTCTAATGGTTTACTTTCACCCATTCGTAACGTCCGGGAAGGGGCTTCTCGTTCACTGGATCAAAGTTGTACCTGCAAATGGTTCCACGAGGCAAGGTCATGATTAGAGATATGATGACAGTTTGGGGGGGGAGGGAGATAGAAATAACATGTATACAATGTGTAAATACATACTTCTCGATGAATTTTCTCTGCTGCTCCTTTTCTGCACGGGTAAAAAACTCTTCCATTTCAAGATCTGTTGGGATAGTTGGTTGAATCGAGTTTGGTACTCTGCCGTTGGCCTCATTTGCATTAGTACGCCTAGTACTGGAACCAGGGGTCTGAATGTTGTCTGAATCCCTTATCAAACTGCAAGGTGTGCTCTCCCTGGTGGTCCTGTAAGAAAGAGCAACGGGAAACTCTATAGTGCTATTTGAACGTTTTAAGTTTCAAGATCTTAATCAATAGTAAGGTAAATTCAGAATCGCCTAGGCTATACATACAACTCATGACAACAAAAATATTCAGAGATAACTGAATAAAGGCAAATCATTTAGTGGCTGTCAAAAAGCTTTCTTGCCCTTATTGTCTTATTCATCTATAACTTCAATCATAGAGGGACCCCACGTTCATTTTTAAAGGTAAATGGCTCTCAACAATCATTGCAACTTTGCAAATTTAAGGCAGAAAGGTACCAATATGCATGCATCATGTAGTTCCAGACAAAACAACTTTTTTCACCATGAAAGTCTCAACGATCATAAATGTTCTATAGAACGGCAAATCTGGGAGGGTCTATCGAAAACAGTCTCTCTCTCTACCCCTCAAGAAAGGTGTGTGGTCTGCATTCACCCCACCCCACTAAGTATGTTGTTGGAAAGGCAAATCTAAAGAGGTAGTACAACCATCCGTCTTTTTTACAGTTCTTTTGTTAAAGTAGGCAGAATCATCAAAGTTCATCCAATTAGCTTTACTTCATTCACCATATCAAACACAAAAAAAATGTTACAGCCAAAGTGTGGAAGCTAAAAAAGGCATCGAGAACTCAAAAGTGCACTAACTATTGAAACTGACCAACTAAACAATAGAGTACCAATCTATTAGTACAAGAAATACTTCATACAACTATCATACTTCTACCACATGGTCCAACCAGATATCAAAGGTGCATATCTAAGACAAATACAAACGACATTCACTTCTTAAAACAACATTCAGCAATACATTAGAACCATATGACCACATCAACGAACCAATCTCGAGAAAACAGCCATAAAGTTCTTATTCCACCATCTAACGGCAATTCGATAACCAAATGCAGACCCATAAAGCACCCCTCTTAAAAGGGATAAACCAGTATAGCAGACTGCTTGTTAAAGCTTTTCTTTTTTTAGTTGATTGGGTTGGGGGACCTTAATAAGGGATAAACCTATACTTTGTCAATAAAAATTAACTATTCAGTATCATGAATCTACTTTTCATATATATGCACCAAATTTCTGTACTCCCAAAAAAGGAACTTTAAACAGAAGTAATGAGGAATAAAAAGGTGTGTGGAAAGTGACCTCTACAAGAAAAGCAGGCACCAAATCCAAGAACGAAAGAACCAAACCTTAAACTTGAACTAATATCAAGAACACAAATTTCCATTTGTCTGCATTTTCTTCTTTCAATCAAAATCAACACAAAAAGGATAACCAGAAACCAAGAACATCCATACACAAATAATGAATCAACAAACACCACCTTTATCCTAAAGAACCAAACCTTAAACTTGGACTAATATCAAGACCACAAATTTCCATTTGTCTGCATTTTCTTCTTGCAAGAGAAAATATTTTCCATTCTAAACAAGAAAGACAAAGCTTTCAAATCAAGAAAAAGCTGGACTTTTCATAACCCAAACAACAAAAAATCATACCAGAAACTTACATTTCTGAACAATCTATAAACAAGATATACTAAAAGAGCTAATCTTTATCTGTTCTCTTCAATACATAGTAAAAATCAGTCATGACAAGCAAAAACACAGAACAGAAACGGCAAAAGGGAGGGGATTTTTTCTAACTCGAAGCAAAAGCTCTAATCTTTCACAGAGTAAGATACATAAACATGCAAACTAACAAAAGATTTTCTGATAAAACCAGAAAAACTCACCTTTTTCTACCTTCAAATTCCAGCAAGTTTTCTCCAAATGAATCTTCAGGACCCAAGCAGCTCTTCTCCTTCTCCTTCTGATTTTCCATTTCCTTAACACCCTTTCCCTCTTCAGAATTCACACAAACACTAGGGATTTGTTGATTAGGGTTAGGGTTTACCAAATTGGGATTTTTGGGAACACCATTCTTCTGTCTTCTCCCTTCAAGAACCGTAAAGGGTTTGACCAGCCTCCTACTCCTAAGCTCTAGATACGACCCACCATCACCGCCGTTAAGAGCTAAAGCTTTAGCCCTTGTAAGAACACCAAGAGGTGATACATCCTCTGTTTTTCTTGTCTTCCTTATGTACTTCCCCATTTGTCAGAAACTCACAAACAATCAAATCTTTCACTTCTTTTTCTGTTTTCTTATACTTAAGCTCCTCCCATGGAGATTCTTGCAGAGAAAAAAAAAAGAAAAAAAACCCAAAACAGAAAATTCAACAGAGAATGAGAGAAAGAGAGAGGAATCAGTTGTTGGTTAGAGAAAAGGGTATGCAGTTGTTGGTTAGAAATGAGGGAAAAAATTGGGGAAGAGATGAATATATAGTAGTGACCTTTTTAGAACAGGGGAAGAAGGGGAAAAAACAGGGGAGGGTGGGGACTTTTATGTGTACTTTTTTCCCCCTTTAATTATCTCATGACATATTCAATTTATCACCTTCGTGTATCTGATATTCGTATTAAATCTCGATTATTTTATATCGTGTAAATCTCACCCAATGGTTTTGTGTGTCTGATATTAATATTAAAGTTAGATTATTTTGGATTATCGTTATATAGGGTTTTTGTGTGTGTTTGATATTCGTTTTAAAGCTCAGCTATTTTTAATTTGCCTCGTGTAGGATTCTATTCAAATTTTATTTAGAAAGAAACACTTTTAGTTAAAAAAAAATAAATATTCAGAATTTAAATCCGAGATCTCTATTAGTGTAGGAGTAGCTCTATCCACTCGCAACATCCTTAGAAGATTTTTATTTGTAATTTTATTTATTAATTATTGAATATTTGATATTTATATTGACATTAAAGATTTAAACATAAAATTTTATATTATTCGTATTGACATTATATATTTTATAGTAATTAAATTATGTATTTATAATATAATGATTATTTCTTGTTATTTCAAAGAGAAATTTGATTATAT
Organism: Solanum pennellii; assembly: GCF_001406875.1. Classification (NCBI taxonomy): domain Eukaryota; kingdom Viridiplantae; phylum Streptophyta; class Magnoliopsida; order Solanales; family Solanaceae; genus Solanum; species Solanum pennellii. The sequence continues at coordinate 82,709,559 of NC_028645.1, forward strand.
AAATTCTCAATATCAAATTAATGGCGATTTTGATAAATATAAAAAAGTGATTTGTTTTCTTGTATCATATTTATTTCACATTTATTTTTTACCGATTTGTTAGTTGTAATTTTATTAAAATGTTGAAAATTGATATAAGTTCGTCAAAAGAAACTTTAATATTTAATAATTTTGAAATTTTTGTATCAAAAGTTCTTTTTTTCCTCATCGGAGTTACTTTTACATTTATTTTCTGCCGAACTGATAAACTAAATTAAATTAGTGTAATGAATTTCGTCAAACCTTGAACTTAATATAATCAGGTCAATAAAAAATTTAATCTCAATTGTTTCGTATTATCTAATATTAATCTTTTACAAGCGTTCAACGAAAACTTTAATCTCAGCTGTTTGATATTATTTAATATGAATTTTATATAAACACGTCGATAGAAAAATCTTAGTTGCTCAATGTTATTTTAACTATAAACTTTAATCAATTTTCAAGATATTTCGATACCTTTTTTACGAACAATAATTACTTTGATAAAATTTTATAAAAATTACTAGGCGTTTGGACATGCGATACAATATCTCGAATAACTCGTGAGACGATATGAGTTGTAGCCGACATTTAAAGACTCGCAAAACAGTGCAGCATTGGATTCCTTCATTCATTGGCCACGTGGAAATGCATTTTCTATTATTTTTATTTTTTAAACATTTTATATTTCCACACGCAACTAGGCGGTGTATCCACGCGCCAAAAATATGCATTTCACACCCTCAAACTTCTTTATATTTTCTTTTCACCCCTCCCCTCTCTTTCTATTTGTTCGATATTTGCATCGAAGTTCAAATTTTTATTCGCGCCGTTAGGATCTCATTCGATGAAAAGTGATCCTTATCAAAAAATATTTTATACTCAACAAAATTCGATATCAGAACCTCTAATTAAGAGAGAACACTCTTATTCACGATATTATGATAAGCTAAAAAGAAAATTAATAAGTTGGTGTTAAAATTCGATTACCCTTTAATATTGTAGCTAGTTTAATTTGTATGCTAGTATTCAAATGCTCTTTTTCGTGGCGATAATATCAAAATATCGACTTGATGTGTTAGATCAAATCGAAAGTACGTTATCGATGATTTCTTTTTCTCTAGAAATAAAACTCTAATTATAAAAAAAAATTAAATAAATTAATAGTTAGAACCAATTTTTTCATAATTTTGTAAGAAGGTTAATTTCAAGTTGGAGGAAAAGATTGATTACAATGTATAATAAAAATAATAATATATAGTGTGTATATTACATGTGTGTATATATATATGTCATATGTGTACATATAAATCCTACTGTCTATATATATACTCCCTAAGTACACTTTTATTTTGATGTTCGTTTTTCAAAAATCAAGTTAACTAATTTTCAAAAGTGAAATTAGATATTTTAGATTAAAAAAATTTAAATATTAAAAATTATACGAAAAATACTATAAATTATAATTTTTTGCATATCAATATGGTGAAAAAAATACTGTCAAATGTTAATCAAGCTACTTATTGTTTGACTCTAAAAAAATTATGACAATTAAAAATAAACAAACGTAGTATATAATATAAATAAATATTATGACAAGTAGGAAATATTTGCATATGTGTCACTCACTATTAAGTCATTAAATAGAAATGTCCAAACTTTTGAAGAAACAAAGAGTATGAAAGAAGGCTATAAATGGCTTTGAATTTTGATCAACTAAAGCAGAAATGGTCCCTTATTATATATATATATATATATCATGCTTGCTTCACAAGTCATTCTCCATATATATATATATATATATATATATGTACTTTAGTTTATTTCGTTATAAATAATGTTCAACTGACTATTCTTAAACAACAATCTTATTTGTTTTTACTGCATCAAATGTAGTGGTTGATTCAACCACTGATTTGAGGGTCATCTGATTCAAGGAATTATGTATTATTTCGATATGAATTTTAGATGAAATTTGATTATTTCGTATTTAGTTAGAAATATTAGTTAAAATCAGTATTATTTTATTTCAAAAGTTTTGTATAACCTATTTCAAGTAATATAATGTGAATTGATTTTGCTAGAGACTGATTCATCATATGCTTAAACTAATGCAAAACAAAGTAATTATATTTGTTAATTTGGAATGTTGGAGTAAGAGGAGATAAGCAGTATATATTTTTTTTAATTAAGTTAGGACTGAAATAATAATGTAGGAGGCAAAAATAGCGCTTTACAAATAGACGAATTAGATTGTGATACGTGGTTGAATCCGAATTAAAAAGACGTTAATTCTTTTTGTTTCAACAAGATAATCATTCTTGAATCTGACACTAACCTAGCTACTCCCAATCAGGCTTGATGCCAACGGTAGAACTCATATACGTACTATAAAAGATTGACTACAATAATTAAGCTTTGTTTTTACAAATTCTATTATTAATTAAAATAACGATTTATCTAAAAAAAATTAACAAACAACAAATTCAGTATAATCTTCCAAAAAGAATTATCCCTTCAATAGTTAATTTTAGTTGAAAGTTGGTGAAACAACCAAAATATATGTGTTTTCTTAACAAATCAACAAGCTTATGTTTGGCTGTCAACTTCATATTGGTATTCTTGATTGTTTTTAGGTAACTTAGCTTTTACTATACTTCCGTTTCAATTTATATAATTCTAATTGATACTGAATTTTAAAAGGTACTTATGATATAAACTTTAAATGTATATATGTATCAAAGTATTTTTTATTTTTATTTTTATCGTCTTAAACATATCATGTGAAAAATTTAAAGCAAAAAACTGTTAAAAATAAAAAATATACTCTTTTGAAACAAACTAAAAGAAAAAATAGGACAAATAAGCTGAACGAAAGAAATATTATAGTTAGTTCCAATTTATCCTTATTTTCTTGATATGACACACTCATGGATTGGCTATTCAAATCAACAAGATATCTAATGTGATCTGATATATGAATTTTAAGGACATAGAGTGTTCGTAGATCTTATCTTTGATTTGTAGAGATGAATGTTGCTTCTAATAGACCTTTGAATTTAAAAAAAAACATTTCAAAGCAGTTTAAAAATGAGAATACAAAACGAAAAGCAACAACAACAACAATAAAATAATATGAAATTAGGCGATAACCTAAGAACAAACAAACACAAGAGATAGCCAAGAAAAAAAACTACGAGAATATTGTTAATAATACTTGTAAAAAAGCCAGTACAAGTACGGCCACCATGCATATCCCGCATGAAAGCGAGATATGTTTCAACTACCAACTAAACATCTATTCTGCTCTAAGTCCTCAAAATCCTCATATCTAAGAACATGTTCTCATCATGTTCAAGATGTGCCATGACATCTTTAATCACCTCGCCTCAATACTTTGGTCGGCCTCTACCTCTCTTTAACACCCGTCATTGTTAACCTCTCGAACTTCCTTACTAGGGCGTCTACTCTTCTCCTCTTTACATGCTCAAACCTCCTTATTCTTGCTTTCCTAATCTTGTTCACAACAGAGGTCACTCCATCTTGTTCCCGCTAATATCTTTGTTCTTATCTCTCCTTATATATACTGATACATCCACCTCAACATCCTTATTTCCTCTACTTTCATCTTATGATCAACGTGAGACTTTTTGACTAAACAACGCTCCAACTCATACAACATAATCGGTCAAACCACCCATGAACCTCCTCAAAATTGATTCTTCAAATCAAACTAATCTAATTTGCCGATACATTTTTTAAAATCAAAATATCAACTGACTTATTATCAATTTCATTATTCAAATCAAAACGCATAATTAACTTAGCTTGTTGTTGTCTAAAAACTTTTGCAGCCAAATTTTACCTCATGATATTAATAGTTTGAATATCAAATACCGTATAAAATATGCATATACGTATATAGTCTTTTTGGGAAACTATTTTGTGAGGTTCCCAACTTTTAAATTCTCTACAATTTTCCTTAAATTTTTGTTAATCAAATAATTAGAAAAACAACATTCTTAAATCCTCATCAATACATTAAATAAAATAAAACTAATTAACATTATAACTCTTAGTTTAAATCAACATAAGATGAAATCCATCCATATTATTCAATAATTAGAATTACCATCAAAGAACGTATTGCAGTAAATGTGATCGTTTCTTCATAACCATAAGTCTCAAATTCGAGCCTTAAATATAAAAAAAATTGGTAAGAAGTATTCAATCTGAATGAATCCCTACACGGTGCAAATCAAAATAATTCGACTCTAATGCACGTAACGAACACCGAATAGAAAAAAAAAAAAAAAACTAAACAGGAAATCTATTTAATTAAATTTAGAGGTCAAAATTTTGCCGCGAATACATAAAAGGGATATTCCTCATTTCAAAGAATTCCCGCCAAACTACGAGACAAAAACTTTTATCCCACGCGCCGGTGGCCGTGTTCGCGTTTATTGCACGCACCAGTGGTGTCAATTCAGTATTTTTTAACACGCGCCAATAATGGGGAGAATCTCGTGCTTTGTGCCTTAACCTAAAATATTAGTGAAATTCGTTTTGAATCCCTATAAAATTTGCACTACTCAATTTACGTACCCTACATTTTCAAAATTACTACTTTCAGTCGCTTTATTATTGAAAAAGGTTAAAATTACCCCTCTATTAATACGAAATATCGTAATATTTACCCATTGTTCTTCTTTGAATATGTTGATATTCTTATCGCTAGCAAATTATCTTTTGATTTTTGTGGAACGATAGTGTTGACGTATTGAGGAGTTATAGCCAATATAACAATGATGAAAATGTAGAAAAGTTTTTACAGTAAAAATAGTAAAGATAACTCAAATAGAAGTACAGTAGTAGTGACAAAATTAATAATAAGGTACCAACAACATACTCTGTATATTTTTATAAGTGAAGTCTGAATACATCGATAAATCATAGATAGAGAGGTTGATACGATAAATCCTTAGATTAAGAAAAGCAAAATATAACATTTATGAATAAACATGATAGTAAGAAAATAGAAATATAAGAGACAATAAGTAGTTGTAGAAAACTAGAAGAATGAGAAGTGCAAATAAAAATATAAAAAAAAAAATACTAATACTACTAGGAGAATAGACAAGACACTAAACAATATACCACTAGCCTTTAGTTTACACCAATTTTTAATTTCTAAATTTTCTTATCTAGTGTTACGTCCTCAACAAGCTAAAAATTCGCTTCATGTCTGGCTTGATCTCAATCGTATCTAAGAGTAAAATTAAATTCACATAATATTTGTGTGTGTGGTGGTTGGGGGGGGGGGATTTTCAATGCCCTACCTTTGCAGACACAATATAATAAAGTGTGTGGCACTAAACACAAAGTATGAGTGATTGATTACTAGATTAATTATGTGTCACAAGTAATTAAGAGCCGTACTACCACTCGTGTGATAAAGCTAATTGGTTTTGGTAATATTTAGGTAATTAGGACAATTATTAACTCCTTTAACTAATTTCAAGGATTAGCTTTTTGTCTCCCAACCCTTTTTCTTTTACTACTAGTGATTAGTAGTAGTAACCTTAATCCTAATGATTAGGCTAACACCTTTTAATAAAAGCAATTCGAAAGACTCAAATTTGAAATATTTGATTAAGAATAAAAAAAATAATTATCACTTTTGGTCATGGTACGATTTGATTCTTCGGAATATGATACAAGAACATTCTGATCGACTCAGTTGGCTCTCGATGTGTTCTTACCTTGTAAACAACAAATTAGAGGTTTCCGGTTAACAAAGCAGGGCTAGATAGATAACACTGAGGATTCATATAGCCGACCCCAAACAACAGAGGCATAGCTGTTGTAACTAAGGTTGCATACAGATGCCATGTCTAGAACACAAGAAACTCAAACAGCAGTAAATCATTTATAAAGAATCAGAGCTTCTCTTTCAAATAGATTGCATGAAGCATAACTCTCTTTTCGATTATTATATGAATACAATGTACAAAGGTCCAACCGCGTAGTAACTTTGATACTCGATATAAAGCTGTACAGTATATAACAACAAGAACAATATTCCCTGTGAAATCCCACTAAGAGTAGGACCGGAGAAGCGATTCACATATGGGTCGTTAGGGCCTTCATTCCTAATTCACAGAGGTCTGATTGAGATAGTGACCACAAAGAGTAACCACAACTGTCAAAGTAACGTTTACCTAATCTGTGTCTCCAGATTCTCTCCCTCCGTCGTTGTCTCCAGTACCATTTGAGGATATGTTCCCCCCTTGACCATCTCTTAGGTCGTCTCGAGGTGAGTTGGTCTCTGAGGAATCTTCTTCCAGGGGCAGCAGCTCAAGGGGCCTTGGCTCTCCGTATTCAAGTTGGAAATCGGAGTCGTCCCCTTCTAATTGTTCAGGTTGAAGCCTCAGTACAACATTTCTCACTTGAAGTGCCTGTATTAACTCAAATTGGTGTTCTGGAGTGTGTTGCTGATTAAATCTGCCCGGGAGCTTTGACGAGCTTTTATAACATCCTTCACAAAGGTCAAAGCCTATTTTCTCCGTGCAGTCTTTGCATTTGTATCGCTCCCCAACAATAGGACACATCTGCAGATTTTGAAGTCAGTCATATCTGGTTTGCAAAAAACTTCACTTGCTATTTGACTTCCTTCATAGATATACTGTATGACTTTTAGGCTGTCCAATTTCTAAAAAGGGACACACCAGGGGATTACCCTTGTAATTCCTATAGTACTTGGTGTGGTTTTCAACTGGAAACTTCCCAACTCAAACCATATAACTGAAACTACGGTTTTTCTACTTTTGAAGAGACTAATATCAAGGTGGTTGAATGTAGGCTAGTCATCATTTTAATAGTGATGAACTTGCACTAACTTCTTGAAAAGTTCACATCTTTAACTCGATACCTTCTTGGTTTTTAGTTATTTCTTACCATTAGTTTTAGACAAGTTCAGATTTCAATCTAAGAAGAATTGATTTCCTGCAACTACAGCATATGTCGTGACACATCACTTTCATTAAAAAAACCTACACAAAAAGCATGTTATGTAGATCAAGAAACTTCATATTCTCATTTTATTTTTGACACACTTCACATTCCTATCTTTCAGATCCTGTCAAAGAATACCCACAACCAAGTCATTTGTTTTGATTGAATGAAAAGATGATGAGCAAAGCAAGAGTAAAAGTGGGGAATACATCTTCTTTCTTTGTTTATGTTTATTCAACAACAGAAGGCAATAGTGGCTGAAGATGGTCTAAACAAGAATGGAATCCGACTTTTACAAGATTCCTAAATGATTGAGAAATGGGGAGGATAACTGAGTTTAAGGGTACTAAGGGAAATGGGGATGTTATGGTTTGACTGGGAAAGAATCAAGAAATTTTTAAGCTGAAAGAGGCTTACAAGATTTTGAGATAAGTTAATAATCAAGTGGGCTGTTGGCCATGGAAATGATGATGAAAGTGAAAATCCATTGAAAGTTGCTTGCTTCTCTTGGCTTGTGGCCGAAGAAGCACCGTCGACACAGGATAAGTTGAGAAGGGTTTAACTTATGCTCTGGATGTTATTTATGAAGGGAAGAGGCAGAGACAGCTAATCGTCTCTTTTTATGCTGCAAATGCACAGATAAGAACTGGAAAATATTCATTAACCTGAGGGGAATCAGGTGGGTGATGCCAAGAAACCCAACGGAGGTACTAGACAGTTGGGGCAGAGAAGGGTCTTTGTCCAAACAAAGGGAGAGATGGAGAGAGAAATCAGAGGTGTTTACTGTGCAACATTCAGAAGCTGAAGATGAATTGCTTAGCTCTTTACTATTTTTTGTGTAAACAGAAATGTTAAGTACAAACTGAAGATATCTTTGATGTCCTAGACAATATGTAAGAAGAAACAAAGGAAGCTATTTTTTAATTGTATGACTTAGGGGACTATACAGTTGGTATAGTATACTTGTTAATATACAGAATGTTACCATTATCAAAAAAGTAATAATCTTCCAATGCAGTTAAAATGCTGAAAATAATCATTACTACTGTAGAAAATTGATGCCTCTTGTGAAACAACCATTCAGTAACTACAAGAAACAATGTGCTCTAATGTATTGGCCTCTCAATTTTATAGTATTTGAAACAAGTTCAAGTGAGCACCAGAGAAAACCATTAACTTTTAAGGTTTAAGCTGCAAAATCAACTAAATAGTCTGAAACAATCCAGCAGCCTCTTGTAGGCCCTACGGACTTGTTCTGTAAAGAGATAGAAGTACACACAACTAGGACAACTGGGAGACAAATGAGAAGAGCAATCAATCTTACCCCACAATAATCACAACCAACTCCAAAATGAACCTGTGGTCCTCCACCCGTTAACCATGATGAAAGATCAAATCCAGGCACTGATTTGCAGCCAGCAGCTTCGTCCCGATTTCCTGACATACCAGATAGGATCTTGTGATAGAAGGCTAATAAAAGCTGAATCAAGGCAATATGACAAACAATTCTAATTCCGAAGGATACTGCCAAATGCTTCATTTCACTGCTTTAGCATCCGATGCTTGCTAAATTGGTTTACAAAATAAGTGTGCACTAACATATCTCCCCCATCCCACCCCTCACAAGAAAAGATGAGTATTATTTAACTATTAACCATTGAGAGCAGGAGGTTCTAGAACTGGTGGTGCATGTACCTAGTATGACCAACTAGAGAAGGATTTCTCTTTACCATACTCCATCGCGGAATTCCTTTGCTACACTAATAACAATAAAATCTTTGACTAGGTGAGTCACCATTATGACATAAAGCGCAGCCCTGTGTACAAAGCATCATGCGTTAGCAGGGTCTGGGGAAGGGCCACACCTCGACGGGTGTGCACTCAATACTCTTTAAATCTTCTTTCAAACTTCCGCCTTTATCTGCTCTGACCCTTTATTCTTTCTTTCCGATATTTCAAGCATACAACAGAAAATGCTGAATGCATGGGACATGCTCTCAAGTTAAATGATTGTTAATGACAATAATCCAAGGGAAACTTGGTGTTTATATAACTTGTAATTCCTACATTCTGATCTCTTTAGTTGGATGGAATGTATTCACTACAAGAAAGTAACAATTAAGGGAACAACTAAAAGCTCGTTAATAATGAAATCTTAACGGACGAAAATTCCCAACTGTACATCTCTATTTTAAAATGAAAAATGATCAGAGGAGAATACCTTATCAGATATACTAAACTAGTTGGTATAGGCAATATGAATCCTCTATATTTTCTGCTCTACATAGACCTATTTCATTCCAATATTGCTAAACAATTTGCCTTGCAAGATTTAGGGGCTCTCTAAAATTAGAGGCTTTCCAATTCTCACTTAAGCGTACCAACAACAATTAAGTTTTGCTTCATGAAAAGAAAAAAAGCCTAAGTTAATCCAAATATACAGTCTATGGATTCTTACAACAACAACTTACCGAGTGATCCTCAAAGAGAGGTCAGGGGAGGGTAGTGTGTAAGCCTTACCCCTACCTTGCGAAGGTAGAGATGTTGTTTTGATAGACCCTCGGCTCAACTCTCAAGTAAATCATATCATAAAACCAGTGCAAAAAGAAGATAACAAATTGTCACCACTTAGTCCAGTATAGTGAATTAGCATTAGCTACTTAAAGAAGTCAAATGCCTCAAGGTGGCCATCCTGAAAGATCTGGAATGAACTGAATCAAATCCGCACTTGTAAATAATGCCGAGTTACAAAAATGCACAAGAGATTGTAGCCACTAAATTTTAAATATCATTGGAACTTGAGATGGATTGTATGTGGATTGTGTATTTACATAAAAGATGAGCATAAAATTGTGCATGTGTCAAATCAATATCATATTACGATATTTAAGATAAAATGGTGTAGAGACACTATTGGTATGGTTTATATATGGAGAAGGAAGTATCAACATACGTTTTGATGGAATCTGACAATCAGATCTTTCCACTGATGTCCTTTTCCTTTCGGCATACAACTTAGGGAATTGCTCCTCCAGGTAGTGCTCAAGAATCAAACAAACGTTGGGGAATCCATTTGGATGCTCCAGTTGGCAAACTGGACATCTACAAAGCTTGTCGCTAGGATTGATCACACAATTTTCACAATAAACTACAAAAGGAAAAGCAGCATAATAAGAGAAGGAAAATGGAAACTTAAAGCCATCAACATAATAGTTGGAGGAAGTTGAACTGACCATGGCCACAATTAAGAACTACAGGTTTGCATAACAATAGCTCGCAGATACCACAAAGCAAATCTGTCATAAGCACCTGCTTTTCACTTGCACTGGTATGTTCATCTGCAAAGTTAAGATTCTTTGATATTGCGTCCTTACTGATTTCGGAACTCGATGTTGCAGGAACAACTGTATCTAATGAAACATCTACAGAGGAATGATCTCCTTCTCCCACTGAACCACATTTCTGCAACGAGACAGAATGAGGTGAAGCAGTGTCCGGAACATGATCTGTCTTGCAGCAGGATTCTGATAAATCATCATCAAACTCAGGTGAGCAAGATCCTACTTCTTTCTCCTCCTCTGCAATAAGGAAAAAGAAAGACATCAGTGAACTTTAGAGTTAGAATCTGAAATACTTCCAGGGATAAGAAAAGATCACCAGATAATCATACTACCTCCAAAAGCACAATTCCTAGTACAATAGTCAAGCATCAAGCTCTCAGGTTGAGACTGGACGTCTACTCATTGACTTCTTAGGGAACAAACTAGTATGCACAGAATTTACATAAGAAAATATAGAAAAAGGTGTCTGACCCTGCACTAGTAACTTTGACAGTCAAATGGGAGAGAGCGAACTTTGCCAAATGTAGAAATGTTGAAAAATCAATATTAGATTATTTTCATCCTCAGAAGTGTCCAACAATGAATCAATTAAGGACTTGATAGTAAATACATGTATGTTGCTTCTACCATATACAACAACAACAACAACAACAACAAACCCAGTATAATCGCATCCCACAAAAGAGGTTGGGGAGCGTAGTGCGTACGCAGACCTTACCCATACTTTGTAATGGTAGGGAGGTTGCTTTCGATAAACCATCTGCTCAAATAGAGATGAAAAAGAAGCAGTAATCACAGACAGTAACAACATCAAATGTACTAAGATAAATGAAGTGAAAGAAACAATCAGATAATAATAAAGATCTAAGGATAAGCAACTTAAAAAATAATACTAATACTCCTAATACGCTCAGCAACCTACTAACTCTCTAACCTAATACATGACATCCACATCCTCCTATCAAAGGTTATGTCCTCAGTAAGCTAAAGTTGTGTCAAGTTCTGCCTAATCACCCCACCCACCCCCCCAAATACTTCTTTAGTCTACCTTTGCCTCTCCTCAGGCACCTCTCACACCTCCTCATTAGGATATTATATGTATCTCCTCTACACATGCATGAACCATTTCAGTCTTTCTTCCCGCATCTTATCCACCACGGTGGCCACTCCCACCTTGTTCTCAATATCTTCATTCCTAATTTTGTCTCTCCTAATATGTTCACACATCCTTTTCAACATACTCATTTCTCCTACTTCTATATTTTGGATGGGCATTCTTGGCTGACCAACTCTTTACCCCATAGATAATAATCGTCTAACCACCACACTATAGAACTTACTTTTCAATCTTGGTAGCACATTCTTATCACACAAAATACTGGAACCGAGCCTCCATTTCATTCATCCCACTTCAATACGACGTGTCTCATCATCATAATACCTCCATTTCCTTGGATTACTACCCCAAGTACTTAAAACTTCCTCTCTTAGGGGCTACTACCATGTACAATGTCAACAATTATACCAAATGAACCCAAATTCTGATTCTACCCCCTCATGTAAACAAAGCTCAAACCTTTCTAAAATCCTAAAACAACAAATGTACTAATTTTATGAGTTCAACAAAAGCCAAAGATGATTAACTCATAACCATTGGGAAATTCATCAAAGAAACAAGAAGACAATTCACTATGATTAAGTGTCTTTAATATTTCGCACATCGCACAGATTTAATACTAGTGTAAACAAAGCTCAAAACTTTCAAATATCATAAAACAGTGAATGTACTAATCTTATGAGCTCAACAAAAACCAAAACATGATCAACTTTATAATTGGGATTCAGCAGAGACTTCACCTGCTACTTGTTTTACCCTTCTTGCACTAGCTAAAGGGTACAACTTCAGAAGCAAAGAGTGCATCAATCCACAAAGACTAGGAAAATGATGATATGGGTGTCGACAAATGGGACAGTTTGATTCCCTCCAAGTATTCATAGCTTTGAATATACACCAGAAACAAGCAATGTGGCCACACCCTACAACCAAGAAAATCAATCAATCTCACAGAAACCATTAAAATCAAAGTAACAAATCAATTCATCATACACTTACCTAGCACAACTGGTTTATACAAAAGTTCCCTACAAACAAACAAACAAACAAAAAAATCAATACACAAAACAAATCAATCTACATACATACAAGACAATTCAAGAAATCATTTCAAAGTGATTCTTTCAAAAAAAATGAAATTTTGATTGGATTACAGGCAAACACAGCACTGAAATTCATCTGGGATTTCCTCAATTTGAATATCTTCATGATCTTCATGGCCATTTTCCATCTTGAAGGATCAAGTTTTATCGAATATGTTCGTCAGAGCTATCTGGAATGTGAAATGTGAGGGGTTTTGATATACAGAGGATGAAATGGGCTTTTGGCCCAAAAAGAAGTTGGGCTCTTGGCCCATGAGAAATGGACCTTGAGGAGATAATGGGCTTTATCTCAAGATAATTAAGTTTGATAATATCGGAGGATTAAGTTTGAGATAAAATTTATACGGCTAACTTTATCTCAAGATAAGTTTGTAATGTCAATCAAATGCACTATAAATTTTATTCGGACATAATCTTGAGATATTCCATTTTATCCATCTAATTTGAGATTATTTTATTCTATCAGTCTAGGGATTATAATTTCGATCATAATCATTTAATCTTCTAACCAAATGACCTCTTAGAATATCTCGTAGAGAATAAAACTCATAAATAACCATTTTTTTGTTCTCTATAATTGAAAATTTACGATGAAGTTTCGGATTTCACAGGTTTTACCATGGAGTTTTACTCATAAATTTGTGAAATTCCATTATTATAACCATTTTTCATTTACAATGACGAATACTGACCAATAAAAACTATCTTTTACATTATTAATACTATGAAAGCGGGCCGACAGAGCAATTTAGAATAAAATAATATCCCAAAAATATGAGTAAGGACATAGACATACCATAATTACGATAGTTTGTATGTATATTTGTCCTTTATAATATTGACAACTAAAGAGAAAGATAAGAAGTATTACTTACAAGGTTGAGAATAAAATAACTTAGAAAAATCTACATAATTACACTTCTAAAAATAAAAAGGCTGATAAGCAAAATAAAAAGAAAAGAGTTGTATAGGTAACAAGTTTATTTAGCTTTTAAAAAATAAAACATTAGAAAAAGAGAGCTATAAACATAATTTCTCCCTAATCCATCTAGTTTTATGATTAGAAATAACTTTCTATTTTTACTAATAAAAGAAAAATAAATATTCGATGAATCGATCGAAATATATTCAAAAGAATACCCGAGTATGATTAATATAACCAGCGCATTACGTAAACCTATAGTACATTATATTTGCATTGCATCTATATATTCATTAGTACACGAAAGTTTAATATAATTTTCGTGCAAATTTTCATACTGATTCCCAGAAAAATCCAATATAATTATAGTATTCTTATACTAATTTACTCATGTTTATTTATCCTTTTAGAATGACTTTGAGCGTGATAACAATGTATATATTACAACAAATATGATTACAACCAGTGGCATAGCCACGTATAGTCCAAGTGGCCAAATTGAAAATCTTTCGTCAAAAAATTATATAATATATATAGAAAATGGTATAAAATATATCAATAAAAAATATTTTTCATACATTAAATTTTAGACATTCTTAACAAAATTTTTTACTAATCTGAACAATTACGCTATTAAAGTGCAATTTCAATATAATAACTCAACATGTTAAAAAGTAAAAAAGTACATGAGTATAACCTAACCAACATTTTCTTTTATTACAATATGTACGTAAACTTTATTGAAGAGCTTTTCAAAATTATATATATTTTATTCTTTTTGCCATATTGTTGCAATATAATTAATATATCTTCAATTAATATATTTAAAACCCTACGAAATGAGTAATTTAATATTTCGTCCACCTTCAGAGATAGATTTGGCTATTTATCATTCTGTTATAATACTTTAAAAAATTAAATATCATCAAAGCTGAATAAAATTCACACTGCACAAATAGTTAATAACCAGTAACACTTCATTAAATAAACTGATGCATGCCAATCTATATTCGTTTGATTGTTATTTAAATTTTATTTTGATGAAAATTAAAAACAAGTGTGTTGAGAGTGAAATTCTAATTAATATAATGTTGAAATTATATATAAATACAATAATTAAATTTTAAATTATTTTTCATCAATCTAAATTTTTTGGTAGAATTATTTAATACGTATATTGTGGAAGATATCAAAACACTCGATGAATTTATTAAGATACACATAAAAATCAGCGAAAATTATTTCATATCAGACGAGTAGTCAGAAACTTCATAAAAAGTGTGTTTCTAGCAGCGAAAATTCATGTAGATTCAACATGTATACTGGATGAATTATTTTCATTTATCTAAAACTTTGGTGATAAAATTGCCCGATAAACATGTATAGATAGAAGATAGCAAGTGTCTGATAGACTAGTCAAGATACACAAATAAATTGACCCATATATACTACAAAATGCAGGGTAACAATGCTATAGGGTCATTTGGTATGCGAAATAAAGATAATAATTTTAAAATAATATTCGAAACTAATTTTATCCCATATTCAATTTGAGATATTAGCTAATCACAAAATTAATTTACTTTGTACTAAAATAATAAGACTAGTATTCCATATAAAAGGTATGATTAAATATATTTATAGAAAATCACAACCTTACTTATTTCACCCTATGTATCAGACGATGTTTAAATATATTCTATCATCAATATAAATCTTAATGACAGAGTTACTCAATTTATATGGTAATACTTATATAAAGGCATAATATATAACCACATGATAAATTTGACGAAATGTACATAAATAAATAAAAATAATACTATCACATATCAAACGTACGTGAATAATCTTTTTCATCAATCTAAACCTTGATGACATAATTACTCGATCCCTGTGGTAGTACTTGTATAAAGAGACATTAACCACATAATAAATTAGTTAAGACATACGCAAACCGATAATAACAATGCTTTTACATAAAAAGAGGTGATAGGAACAAAAGTCAATATGATTCATAAAGGCCATGAATACTTTTAGACCAAATAATTTTTCAAACAAATAGCTATCTATTTGTACAAGCTGTTGGTAGGAAGTAGATTAAATTTCACCATTAATGGCATACAGAGCCCAACCCCCAAGATAACATCACTAAACATAGAAGAAAAAGTTTTTTACTTTGATTTAATAATTAGTACACAAGTCAACTAATTATTAATTTTAAACGAGGGGGATTTATCGATTACCACTCTCTTAAAGCTATTTAGTAAATGATCTTTTTTTTTTATTTTGAGAATATTAGTAGACGATTTGATGTTTCGTTAGTCCCAAGAGCTCTATTTTGTACGAATTTTAAAATATTATAAAAAGTGGTTGAAAAAAAAGGATATTTTCGTAAATTATACCTAACATTTTGGGTAAGATTTTAAGTTTTTGTTTGCATGTATGATATATGAGTTTAACTTATACATGACGTAGTATAAGAAATTATAAATAACCATGCATTCATAAAAAAGTATTTCTCTTCATCTCAAATTCGTTGACATATTTCGCTTCTCGAAAAAATATTAATCAATCTTATCTGGATTAATTCAACTTAATATTTTATAGTTAGAAATTTAGATATCGAAAAATTATACCAAAAAAAACTATAAATTACAACATTCCTCATGTCAATTTGCTAAATCAATTGTATTTCACAATGTATATCAAGGGCGGCTTCGATGAAAAATATTACCCTGATATCCCTCTACTCCATATTCAGTGAATTGTTGAGTTTTTTTTAATATATATATTTCAAAATAAGTAAACTATTCAAAATTCAAGAAAATTTGTACATTTATCCTTTATTCAGTAAGGTTCATATTAACTACATCATATTTTCCATGAGAATAATTTTAAAATAATCAAAAAAGCAATAGTACTATATAGTGATAGTTTATTCATGTACCGTATACTATATAGTGATAGTTTATTCATGTACCGTAAAATATTTTTCATAAAATGATCACTTAATATAGACTAGAGGAGTACTATCTATATAAATGAAAGCGATACATAAAAGTCAAATTTAAAAGCAGCAATGAAAATTACCAATGCTTGTGTTTGTGACTTTGTAAAGTGTGTGTGTGTGCGGGGGAGAAAGGCAGTTGCAAGAATTAAATCTTTTGCCCAATTAGAGAGCACAAGCATTTACTGAATTAGAAGGTGACAGTTGAGTTCACTTCTATGTTCTAATTATTAAGTGGACCTACCATGTGATATTCTTGCTCTATATAATATGATGATATTGTAAACATTCTTGCATGTCTTGGATATTATTAGTATAGTGTTCTCTTTTGTTACATAGGGTTTGTAAGAGTAGGAGTCATATAGAATGGGTTGTTTATTATTTGGCAGTGGTGTTGGGGTTTTAGTTCTCTTGTTTGTGTTTGTTGTGGAAAGTTATGTGGTGTTTGGTGATAGGGGAGTTGAAGATGATGAGAAGTTTTTATTTAAGCATCGTCATTTTGGTGATCATTTTGGTGGGGGTTTAGGACATGGTATTTTTAGGAAAGGGTTTAAGCATGGTGGAGGTCTAGGTTTTGGTGGTGGAGGTGGTGTTGGTGTTGGTGGAGGAGCTGGTGGTGGTATAGGTGGAGGGGCGGGTGGTGGCTTAGGTGGTGGAGGTGGTCTTGGAGGAGGAGGTGGTGGTGGTCTTGGTGGTGGTGGTGGTGCAGGTGGTGGTTTAGGTGGAGGAGGTGGTCTTGGTGGAGGTGCTGGTGGTGGCTTAGGAGGTGGTGCAGGTGGTGGTCTTGGTGGAGGAGGTGGTGCAGGTGGTGGTGGCCTAGGCGGAGGAGGTGGTCTTGGTGGAGGTGGTGGTCTAGGAGGAGGTGTTGGAGGAGGAGCAGGTGGAGGTATTGGAGGAGGAGCCGGAGGGGGTGGTGGAATTGGTGGAGGTGTTGGTGGTGGAACTGGTGGTGGTATTGGAGGAGGTGCTGGTGGAGGCATTGGAGGAGGAGCTGGAGGGGGTGGAGGCATTGGAGGAGGAGCCAGAGGGGGTGAAACTGGTGGTGGTATTGGAGGAGGTGCTGGTGGAGGCATTGGAGGAGGAGCTGGAGGGGGTGGAGGCATTGGAGGAGGAGCCAGAGGGGGTGAAACTGGTGGTGGTATTGGAGGAGGTGCTGGTGGAGGCATTGGAGGAGGAGCTGGAGGGGGTGGAGGCATTGGAGGAGGAGCCAGAGGGGGTGAAACTGGTGGTGGTATTGGAGGAGGTGCTGGTGGAGGCATTGGAGGAGGAGCTGGAGGGGGTGGAGGCATTGGAGGAGGAGCCAGAGGGGGTGAAACTGGTGGTGGTATTGGAGGAGGTGCTGGTGGAGGCATTGGAGGAGGAGCTGGAGGGGGTGGAGGCATTGGAGG